>NW_015160360.1:59530-77410 GCF_001447785.1 Gekko japonicus
CCCGACGTAGACACCAAAGGCACCCCATCGAAGGTCGGGAGAGGGAACCCCACTCCTGTCCCGGTCCGACTCAAGCCCAGGACCTCCGTCTTCGCTGGGTTTAGTTTCAATCGACTCAGTCGGAGCCAACCAGCCACAGCCTCAAGTGCCCGATACAGGTCATCGGGACCCGAGCCCGATCGGCCGCCCAACATCAGATAGAGCTGGTTGTCATCCGCATATTGGTGACACCCCAGCCCATAACTCCGGATAAGCAGAGTCTAGATGGCCATCTGACAGCAATGCTGATTCTGTGAATTTAGGCAGATCATGAGAGGGAGGGCGGGAAGGGTTACCTCAGTGCTTGGTTCTCGTGGCCCTTTCTTACACACCCAGGGAAATGCCGATTGCCACTTCGGGATCAGGAAGCAATTTTCTCCAGGACAGTTTGGCCAGGGATCCTGGAGGGTTGTTTTTTTTTTTTGCCATCTTCTAGGCATCGAGCAAGAGACACTGGGGTGTGTGTGTGTGGGGAGAGGTAGTTCTGCGTTTCCTGCATTGTGCAGGGGGTTGGACTAGATGACCCTGGAGGTCCCTTCCAACTCTATGATTCTATTTATTTTAGTCTCTCTGTAGCAGTAGAAAAGTGCAGGCCAGGAGTTTGGGAGTGATCTTGGATATCTCCTTTTCTATGGAGGCCCAGATCATGAATGTTGCCGAGCTGGCTTTTTGCCATCTGCGCCAAGCTCTGCAACTGGCCCCCTTCGTATCTTGCTCAGACCTGGCCACAGCAATCCATGCAACAGTCACCTCCAGATTGGACTACTGTAACTCGCTCTATGCTGGCCTGCTCTTGAGACTGATCTGGTAACTCCATATGATCCAGAATACAGCGATGTGAGTCCTGACAGGTATGTCACGGACAGCACATATTCAACCATCTTGGCTGGCACTCCACCTTCCTTTCCCCTTCCTTCCTCCTCCCTTCTTCCAGTTATGTTTCTCCTTTTTTTTTGGAAAGTGGCAACACAATCTAGAATTGGAGAAGGCCATCTATGAACTTTTTATCTAAACCGTCTACTTCTTTTATTGAAATTATTTAATTGCTGGGAACTGTTTTTATCTTGATGTATTGTTGTTCATCACTCAGAGCCCTGAGCCTTCAGGGATAGAGTTATTTATAAACAAACAAACGTCCAGTAGCACCGTAAAGACTAACAAAATTTGTGGCAGGGTATGAGCCTTCGTGAGTCACTGCTCACTTCTTCAGATGCAGCTGTAATGTGTGTCTGTCTGCCCATCTCTCTGAGAGAGAGCGCAAGATGGACTCATAGAATTGTTGTGAGAGTATACTCGAGGATGTGAGAAATGTATACACCACAATGTATTCCTGGAAAGAAGGGCAGAAGGAAAAAAACACAGCGCTACATCAAAATGGTGACCAGAAAAAAGCTCACAGGGAAAAAACCCACAGAAAACCCCTCACCGTCATAAATGCCCACTTGGAAAAATACCATGTAAAGCACCATAGATATTTATAATTGTGGATAACCATTCATCTCCATTTATGAGAATGAACAGGTATTACCTGTATTCACATGTAACAATTTGTGTTGTGATTTTATCAAGTATAATCCTATATATATAACACACCTTGGCCATTTCCAGCTCTCCCAATGGCTGTGCTATGCACTCCATCAGCCATTGGCCATTCAATCACCACTCAAGAGTACTCGTATGTCATTGTCTGGGTGCTGGGTCTGCTCCTGTGGGACTAACTTATCCCTCAGTAGCTGTTGCTAGGCAACCAAGCTTGGTTCTGTAAGTACAAAGATGAAGGAAACCCTGTCCAGGGCTTTGTGAAGAGCTCATTGGGGCCAGGCCTGACTAGGGTTGCCAGCTCCAGTTTGGGAAATTCCTGGATATTTTGTGATGGAGTCTACAGAAGCCAGAGTTTGGGGAGGGGAGAGGCCTCAGCTGAACAGAATGCCATAGAGCCCACCCTCCAAAGCAGTTATTTTCTTCGGGGGTGGGGGGGAGAGAGATCTGTTGTCTGGAGTTCAGTTGTGATATCTGGCAATCTTCAAGCTCTACCTGGAGGTTGGCTACCCTAGGTGTGGCAGTTAGCGCTTCAGAGCAGGATTTGCTAGACCCAGGTTTTTGCTGTAGAATTTGAGGAGGTGATTTCGGACCAGTCACAGACTTTCAGCCTAACCTACCTCACAGGGTTGTTGTGCAGATCAAAAGGGGGAGAGGAGAATGATGTAATCTGCTTTGGTCTCCACTGTGGAGAAAGACTGTACTTTTCCTCCTGGGGAATCACTGCTGCCAATCTCCAGGTGAGGGCTGGAGATCACTCAGAATTAAAACTGCTCTCCAGATGGTAGAAATCAGGGGCAGATAACGGTAGGTTGATGGTTGGCTGGGAAGGAGATAGGGTTGCCAACTGCAGGTTGGAAAATTCCTGGAGATTTGTGAGGTGGAGCCTGGAGAGGGTGGGGTTTGAGGAGGAGTGGGAACTCACAGGTACAATGCCATAGACTCCACCCTCCAAAACAGCCATTTCTTCCTGGGAAACCATTGTTGCCAGGCTCCAGGTGAGGGCTGGAGATCACTCAGAATTAAAACTAAAGAAGTACAAAAAAGATACCTGGCTGCTTTGAAGACCTTTTTGCAGGCATACTGTTTTCTAATTTTCCCACAACCCTATGAATGAGAAACAGAATTTGAAAAACCATGCTTTACTAAATTAAAATCTTCCCAGCATCTAATTTTTGCCCCTCAGTGAGAGGAAAATGTGTGGAGAACTTACCTGCGTAAAAAATCTTGCTTTATTCAGGGCCTGGATAACAAAAGGCCTGGAATGCATCAGGCTACTCCTTTTATATCTCTGGTCCCATTGTGAAACTAAAAGATCAGCCCCTCCCAACTGCAGGGACTGGTGTGATCCAGCAGGGTTCTTTTATGTTAATTATGCTACCCAGCCTCCTCAGCTGCCGCCACTGCCTCCTCCTCTTTCTCAAATAGTAGTAGTTAAAGCCTCATAGATCTATGAAGCTTAGCTTAAGATAACAAAACCATAACTCAACATTAAATAACAAATAGCAACAGAAATGACAACCATGTCCTGTAGTGCTCTTAATTTCCTATTCCACAGCAGTCATCCCAGTGTGTGGCAATACTCTCTCTAAGGTGTGGAGTCCTGTGAACAAAAATTCTGCATTGTGAGCTACTGGTATTACAGTTGTAAGTGAGCAATTTGGCTACTGCATAAATCAGTTTGCTCTGGAGCCATCCTTCCTGAGGTAAGACAAAAATCTGTAAGCAGTAAGATAAAAACCTATGACCTAACTAGCTCACACTAACTCAGCTTAGAGGGAACACCAGTGTGTGGTCTCTATATAATGGACTGCAGAGGAACCTCACTTGCCACAAACTAACACTGGCTAATGCACAGGCAGGTCGCCTAATAACATAGCAAAATTATTATTTAATTATACTTGATAAAATCAAAACACAAATTGTTGCATGTGAATACAGGTATTACCTGTTCATTCTCATAAATGGAGATGAATGGTTATCCACAATTATAAATATCCATGGCACTTTACATGATATTTTCCCATTTGGGCTTTTTTCCATTTGGGCTTTTATGTACATGGGCATTTTTCCATGTCGGCTTTTTTCCTGTGAGCATTTATGACCGTGGGTTTTTTTCTGTGGGCTTTTCCCCTAGAACCCATAAAAATAGACCTGGGATTAAAAGTGAAGAGCCACTGGCCCCTCCCTGAATAAATCAGCAACTCTCCTTGGATCCCAGTGACCACCTTTCTATTGCCTTCCCAGCTTCCTATGTCTCATTCTTTCTTTTCTCCTGGTGTAGATGATCGTTCCACGTAGATGCTGGCTTTCTCTGTTCACCCTCACTTACTACTTGGCTGTGGTTCTCAAATCTGTTGGGAGCGAGGCACCGGTGCTGCCCAAATTCCCTGGCTGGGAGGCATCACAGGAGGAACTGGAGAAGTATCACGATGATGTCGTGCTGTATGTCACCTACATGAACATGCGCAGGTAAGCAGAATGTGAACACATGTGAACACACATGAAGCTGCCTTATACTGAATTAGACCATTGGTCCATCCAAGTCAGTACTGTCTACTCAGACTGGCAGAAGCTCTTCAGGGTCTCAAGTGGAGGTCTCTCACATCACATACTACTTGATTCTTGAATTGGAGATGCTGGGGATTGAACCTGGGACCTTTGGCATAACAAGCAGATGTTCTACCACTAAGCCATGGTCCCTCCCTATACTTATTGTGCCCTACATTGCCCTTTATCTTGATAGTCCAGTGCACAGACACACATCCATAAAAGCAAATCTTAGCAAAATGTAACTGGGCCAGTGTTGTGTTTATCTCCTGGGGATGGGAGTTCCATAAAACTAAAGAATGTGCCAAAAGCAGCATTGCTGCACATATGGGATGATTAGCCAAGGTCTTGTCTGCCCTGTGGTCTAGAAGATTTATCCTAATTTAAAAGCTCTGCACATCCCCCCCCACACCAAAACTAACATTTAATAGAATCAAAGGAGCCAAAATGCAATCTTGTGTGACCTCGTTTGGAAGACCGTGTACAGTTCTGGCCACCATATTTCAAAAAGGACATCTTCAAAAAGTACAGAATAGTGCGACCAAGATAATTAGGGGTTTGGAGCACCTTCCCTATGAGGCAAGGCTGAAAAATCTGGGACTTTTCCATTTAGAAAAGAAATAACTAAGGACATGATAGAGGTTGATAACATTATGCATGGGATAGACATGGGATTGGCAAAGTGACGTTTTTCTCCCCCTCCCAAAATTCTAGAACTTGAGGGCATCCACGGAAGCTGACAGGTAGTAGATTCAGGATGGACAATAGGAAATGCTGCTTTACACAGAGAGCGATTAAAATGTGGAATTCGCTGCCAGAGGATGTAGTGATGGCCACAGGAATAAACAGCTTTATCATTAGTCATGGAAGCTGACGGGACTCAGCTGAAACCCAGGTAAATATGACTTCAGTCTTGGTCTTCCGTGGCAGAACTTTTCAACCTTTCCAGACTCAGGACCCACTTTTAACCTCAGGTGCCAGCATGGGGCCCATTGAGCCGCAAGCACATGGCAGGAAGTTGCATTGCATCAGAGTCATGTGACAGGAAGGAGAGGCATATCAGTCTCTGAGCCTGCCTTAGCCACACTACCTTATACTGAATGAGACCTTTGATCCATCAAGGTCAGTATTGTCTACTCGGACTGGCAGCGGCTCTCCCGGGTCTCAGGCAGAGGTCTTTCACATCACCTACTGCCTGGTTCTTTTAAATTGAAGATGCCAGGGGTTGAATTTGGGGCCTTCTGCATGCAAAGCAGAGGTTCTGCCACTGAGCCACAGCCCCTCACCTCCCCAAAAAAACATTTCCCCTACCATAGAGTCGTTATATAAAGAGGTGCAGGAGGTGTGGTGCCATGCACATTAACTGCAGGCCATTCCAATAAGCAGTGAAATAAAGGGGGCAGCTTCTTAAGAACTCACAAACAAGCACGTAGGCTTCTGACCCACAGAATGACTGCTATTCTGTGGTGATGATGGCCATTGAAAATATCTTTGAATTTTTGTTGGAGTGATTCTCTAATCATGTGTCAACCCCCCATTATAACAACAAAGAAGAAAATATTGAAGAGGTGTTTTCCTTCTTGGAATAAGGGACCTCATCTCACTGTAAGTCACTGCAATACTCAGGATTCTCGAAGAGGTTCTTTTTTTCTTTTTGAGATGGTCTTATTTTTATTTATTGCGCTCATCACTGGCAAGCCCCTCATCACCTCTCACCAGTCGTGGCCTCTCTCTCTCTCTCATCTACGGGCCTGGCTACAGGCCCACACTCAAGGCATCTGGGCTACTGGTAGCCAGCATAGCTTCCACCAGCCTAAGCCCTTCCAGTTACATGGAGGGTGACCTTCCAGTCACATGGGCCCTGACCAGAGGTTGGCAATGGCTGCTCAGGCTGTCAGCTCTGGTGGGACCAAGCTCAGGCTGTTGGCTACTGTCGGGGGGGGGGACCTGGTGTGGTTGTTGGTGGGGCAGCCGGGGGGTCCTTTTGGGCCTGGCTCAGCTATGGGAGCAAGAGCAGCAGCAGCAGAAGGGTGAGGAGGTGGTCTGCTCCATCAGGACAATACGCTGGGCTGGGTGGGGCAAATGAAGAGCTGGGCTCCCAGCTTCTCCTAGCTGGAGGGGCAGGAGGGGAGAGAAGGGAGGCGGCTGCCGCCTCTAAGGGGGCCGGACCAGTCTGCGAAGCCCAGTGGTCCTGTCATGAGAGAGGGGCGGGGAGAGGCTGGTGGGGCACTGGGGCAAGACAGCCTCCAAGAATGTGCAGAGAACCGGGGCTGCGCTCCCCTCCCCAGATGGGGAAACTTCACCCATGAGCTGAGTGCTGAGCTTTGAGGAGATGGGGCTTGACTGGGCATCAACTGGCCATTGGTGCTCCACGACAAGGAGGTCTCATTTGCAGCATTCTTCCATTGGTGGTTTTTTAAAAAAGCCTCCTCACAATGGCGCAGTCTGCTCCCCCACCCCAATATTTGCATGGCTGGTTGCAGGGAAGGGCAGGAGTGGGGCTGCTCATTTGGGGGTCTGCAGGGGTGTGCGCTGCTGACTTTTAAAAAGCCCCCCCCCAAGTTTAAAAATCCTGGCTATGGGACTGGATTTGGCAGGGAGACACTTTGTGAAGGTCCATACGCCAGCTCAGATTGTTGAACCCAACAGGTAAGTCTGATCAGTGGAACAGGTTGCTTAGATGCTGCTGAGAAGCAGGATTTGGAATCCATTGCTTGCCTCCTAGAATGATGAGATGTGTAGCATTCTTCTGAATTTTTGGCCCTAGATGCTTTTGAAATATGCAGCTCAGTGGGCAAGCAGCATTGCTCTGCCAGCAGCCAGAGACCTCCCTCCCTCCATCTCGGCCTGTCTACCCCCCATCCCTCCCTCCCTCCCTCCTACCTGGGAACCAGGGAAGACTATATGGTTCTCTGCCTCATTTTAGGTTGGATCCCACCAGGTTTTCTGCAGGTGGAAAAAGAGAGAGAGAGAGAAGAGACCCCTTTTAGGATCCGAAATGACAATGTGAGGAAGCATTGGTCCTGCATGGACAAAAGTCAGACAGAGTGAGGATTGCAGTGAGGATGGAGATTGGGTGAGAGAGAGTGGCATAACCAATACGATCCAACACTTTTGCTTCATAAAAACCTTGTAAGGTAGATTTGGCTGAGAGAGACAGAGGGCGAATCTGCATTTGCATTTTAAAAACATTTTCGTGCTGCTGTGATGCCATCTTTCTCTATGCTTGTTTGAACATTGTTTGGAGAAGATTCTTTTAAAGCAGTGCAGAGGTTCAATGACAGTGGAGCTGCCCCGAAAGGACGATAAACATATGTGGACATGCGAAAGTATACTAGTACTGTTCAGGTGTGAAAACGACACCAAATGTAGACAGCTTTTTTGAAGACTGAGTCAAAAGGCTGGGACACCGGTGGGAAAGACAAATGCAGATTCCGCCATAGTGTCTCCCAGCCACCTTCATGGCTAAGTGGGGATACCAAAGAGACAATGCCATTTTGGTGGGTGTGGATCAAAGGAGAACTGGGGTGGGGGTGGGCGGAGATCCCTGTTGTAAGCATCTGTTGTGTTTCCATTCCTCCTTTCAGTGTGATGTCACCAGACGACCCCAGACTGGAACCTGAGAACGTGGCCATTACCGCAATTGCCTGCCACTTTGGAATTATGAGGTGCCCCCCTGGTGAATACGGTTTAAGTTCACAGGAAAACAGCATCCAAAGAACCCGGGTGTCATCTTTGCTGCCATGAGTGTGGAGAGAGTTTCTAATTGCTTTGCATTCCTTCCCATGCGCTTAATTGCTTCAAAGCTGTAACGCTTATCTTTGATGTTGTACTGGAGGAGAATGTGGTGTCTATCATCCGTGGGAGCTTCTCCGTTCCCAACTTTGCAACCGTTAGAGGGTCTGACAATATCCTGCGTGTGGGATCGAGCCTAATTGGCCATTGCTGTGTGTGTGTGTGGGGTGAACACTGCGGTGAACATGGATGAAAAGGAGAGTGCAGAAAGGGCCACTGATCTCCTGATGATTCTGCTCTCATTTCCTCTTCCATCAAAGTCATGATGATGATTTGCGAACAAAGAGACCACCCCTTCCCTCTTCAATTGACTGTAAAGTCATTATAATAAAGCAAGATTCACTTTACATTGTGTGTATGCTTTTAGGCCTCCTTCCAGTGCAAAAATAACAAAAAAGCTTTAAGATAAAAATACTTTAATTTAAGCATTTAACAATTAGAACAACAACAAAAAGAAGCAAACAGAGCATGACAAACGAGTGGACAGGAGAAACCATCTCGGTTGTACTGCTTTCGGGAAGGAAAGCAGTATTCATTTTGGCGTCTTGCTGCTTTCAGCAACTCTGGTCTTGACTTTATAAACTCGCAGAATTCTTCCCCCAACCCAACTATTTATTTGTCATATTTTTCAGTCCACTTACAAACTTTTCTCTTGATTACATATATAATTAGAGTCTTTGATTTGAGGTACATGTCATATATCACACCATTATCTCTTTTCATATTACATTTTTACATGTTTAATCCAATTGTAAACCCTTAACCATCTTTTATTCTGTATTCTTTGGGTCTTTCTCTTGAAGTATTAAACTTAAATTATCCATTTGTGCTAATTCTAATAATTTTACTACTAGGTCCTCTTTTGAGGGTATTTTAACCATTTTCCAATTTTTAGCCACTAAAATTCTTGCAGCAGTTATGATATATACTAATAAATATACATCTTGCTTATCGAAACCTTTTGGGATTATATTCAACAAGTATGTTTCTGGAGTTAACATGACATCTATATTCAATCTTTCTTAAACTCGCAGAATTCTTTTTTTTTAAATAATATCTTTATTTACTTTTCAACAACCACAACCTCACTCAACCTGAGGTTAATAATAACACACCATCAAATATACATGTTTACAGAGATCTTCCTCCATATACTTTTTATAAATTCCAAAATTCGGCCTCATCCATATAAAATAATTTAGTTTAGCCCGTTTTTGTCTCTTTCAACCAATCATAAAATCTTTTCCAATACTTGTCATATTTTTCCAAATTTTTTTCTTCCACAATATAGGTTAATTTCTCCATTTCTGCTATAAAGAATAATTTACAGATAATATCATCTTTCGTCGGAATATTATCGTCCTTCCATCTTTTTGCAAATTCTATCATGGCAGCAGTTAATATTTGCATAATTAAGTATATCTCTTTTTCCTTATAAATATCCGGTATTACACTTAACAAACAGCACTCGGGTTTCAAAAGAAAATCTTTTTCTAACATTGTATCTATAATTTCTTTCACCATAGCCCAGTATTTCTTTGTTTTAGAACATAACCACCACATGTGGTAAAAAGTACCAGTACAAAATTTACACTTCCAACATTCTTTTCCTACCTTCCCATCAAATTTATTTAATCTAGCTGGCGACTGCTCATATTTAACTTTTGGTCCACCCGTATCCCAAGATCTTGTTCACAAACACTGCTACTCAGAAGTGTATCCCTAAGTTGGCTGCAGATCCTGGCACTGTGTAAGCATTAGCCCCAACATACAGTGCAGTAAAGGACAGAAGGAAGAAGGAATGTCTGCAATGAAATGAAAATTAATCACAATTGGGGGTTTTTTAATTGAAAGTTTGAACTGAAAAGTGGACAAATAATAACAGATACCGCTGAGAATGTTCTCAGCTATAGCTATGCACCGTGCAGCACACTGCGGGCACAACTCTCCCATGGTGAAGCTGGGGAAGTAGTGGGGTTGCCAACTCTGGGCTGGGAAATTACTGAAGATTTGAGAGGGTGGAGCCTGGGGAGAGCAGGGTTTGGGGAGGGAGCTCAGCTTAATGCCATAGAGTCCAGCCTCCAAAGCAATTATTTTCTCCAGGGGGAATTATCTGTGCTGTCTGAAGAGCAGAGGTAAACAGTGGGGACCTGCATGAAACTTTTTTTAAAAAAATAATATCTTTATTTAATTTTCAACAATCACAACCTCCCTCGGCATGAGGTTAAAAATTACACACCATCAAATATACACGTTTACAGAGATCTTCCTCCATATACTTTTTATAAATTCCAAAATTCGGCCTCATCCATATAAAATAATTTAGTTTAGCCCGTTTTTGTCTCTTTCAACCAATCATAAAATCTTTTCCAATACTTGTCATATTTTTCCAAATTTTTTTCTTCCACAATATAGGTTAATTTCTCCATTTCTGCTATAAAGAATAATTTACAGATAATATCATCTTTCGTCGGAATATTATCGTCCTTCCATCTTTTTGCAAATTCGATCCTGGCAGCAGTTAATATTTGCATAATTAAGTATATCTCTTTTTCCTTATAAATATCCGGTATTACACTTAACAAACAGCACTCGGGTTTCAAAAGAAAATCTTTTTCTAACATTGTATCTATAATTTCTTTCACCATAGCCCAGTATTTCTTTGTTTTAGAACATAACCACCACATGTGGTAAAAAGTACTGGTACAAAATTTACACTTCCAACATTCTTTTCCTACCTTCCCATCAAATTTATTTAATCTAGCTGGCGAAATATGCCATCTGTAAAACATCTTTATGATATTTTCTTTAAAGGCACTTGTTTTCACAAATTTTATATTTCTTGTCCACACTTTTTCCCATTGCTCAACCTCCAAATTTTAGCCCCAGTCCTGCATCCATGCTATCATCGATGGTTTTATCTGTTCATCTTCCATCTTCCATTCTATCCAAAAATTATACATTCCTTTAATAAACTTTTCTTTTGTGTTTATCCATATCTTATCTAGTGCAGTCTGACTAGCGTGTATACCCATTTGCTTATCTTTTGTCCATCTTGATATAAGTTGATTTCTTTCCCACCAGGTCATCTTTACGCCTTTTTCTTCTAACCATTTCTCGGATACCAACTCTCCCATTGAGTCTAATAAATCATCATATGTCCATTTCGAATACTTAATGTATAAAGAGGGTTTAGCCAACGCTTCTATAGGAGAAATCCACCTGGGCAAATTTATATAGTATTTATTTTTAATTTCCTCCCATATTTTATACAGTGCTGCTCTAATAGTATGTTGTTTAAATTGAGTGGCCGGTCTATCCTTATTATACCACATGTAATAGTGCCACCCCCTTTGGATATCGTGCCCCTCAATACTTAAAATTCTCTTCTCATCTTGTACTATCCAATCCCGGAGCCAATGCATAGCTGCTGCTCTATAATATAGGGCCCAATCCGGAAAAGCTAAACCACTTCTTAATTTACTTTCTTGTAAATATTTTAACTTTATTCTTGGCTTTTTCTTTTGCCAAATAAATTCTTTAACTAACTTCCCCAATTTTTTTAAAAAGATTTGATTTCTTAATACCGGAATCGTTTGAAATAGGAAGAGTACCCGGGGTAGAATGTTCATCTTTATCGATGAGAATTAAATTTGATAAAGGAAAAATATAAAGATGGAAGAGACGGAAATGAAAAGAGCGAAGGATAACTTGCAAGAAATTAAGAATAGAATCAATCAGCTGCAACACCAGTTAAATTGTATCTTAACTCAAGAAATTGCAATTAAAATAAAATATACAAGACAACGATATTTTGAACAAGCTAACAAACCAACGAGATGGTTGGCGTATAAACTAAGAGAAGAAAGAGAAAAGAAAGTAATAAAAAGCTTAAAAGATGAGAATGGACAGGAAAAATTTGTATTAAAAGATTTAAAAGATGTGGTGGTAAATTATTATAACAAACTATATAAAAGAGATGATGTTAATTTGGAGGATATAAAAGGTTATCTCGATAAACACTTAGAAGGGAAATTTACAGAAGATCAAAGGAGAGATTTAAATGAACGAGTATGTGTGAAATCACAGAGGCGATAAAAAACCAGAAAAATAATAAAATGCCTGGACCGGATGGAATTCCTGTGGAGTTTTATAAGGCCTTTGAAGAAGAAATAGCATTAATATTACAGAAGGTTATAAATAATGTTCAAGGTGAGGGTCAAATTCCAACTACGTGGAGGGAAGCTCAAATTAATCTAATACATAAACAAAACACAGATAGAAATGAAATACGCAATTATAGGCCTATATCGTTACTTAACGCCGATTATAAAATTTATCCATACATTTTAGCAGCTAGGTTAAAGAGGCTTTTACGCGACGTTATACATAAAGATCAGGCAGTTTTTTTGCCGAAGAGGCAGATTAAGGACAATGTAAGAATAATATTAAATGTGTTAGAATTTTATGAACAACACCCCGAAAAGATAATGGCTTTGATATTTGCCGATGCTGAGAAAGCATTCGACAGCATCAATTGGACTTTTATATTAGAAAAGTTAAAATATTGGGAGTGCGGAGAAATATTTTTGAAAATGGTTAAAAGAATCTATCAGCTAAAATATCAATAAATGGTGACTTAACAAATAACATTGAAATTCAAAAGGGCACCCGTCAGGGTTGCCCATTGTCACCACTTCTATATATTTTTGCAATTGAAATTTTGTTATCACACATTAGAATGGACAAGGAAATCAGGGGTTTAGAGATAAAAGGGGAACAATATAAGGTACAGGCTTTTGCTGACGATATGACTTTTATTTTAGAGGACCCTCAAACTTCGTTGGTAAAATTAATGTTAGCCTTAAAAGAATATGGTGAAGTGGCAGGATTAAAAATAAATAAAAAGAAAACAAAGATTTTATTGAAAAATGCAAGAGGGAATATAGAAAAACATTTAATGGATATTTCAGGGTTCGTAGTTCTAAAGAAAGTAAAATATTTAGGGGTAATTTTAACAAATAGGTGTTGCTCCCTGTATAAAGATAATTATGAAAAAATACTTTTAGAAATAAAAAAAGGATTTAGAACTATGGAATGGCTTACAAACTCGCAGAATTCTTCACAGGGCATCCTGAAATTCAGTTTCACCTGGAGTTCTGCTTTGACAAAGCTATCACTTCTTTCCTCACTCTAGAGCTGCGTCATAAAGCTGATGACTCTCTCACAGTAGGCATTGAATACTGGGATAGACAGTGCAAAAGAGACCGACTTCAAAAGATGACTGTCACCACTGTCTGGAATGTGCCTCAACATTATTTTTTTTTACCCAGCTATGGTCTATCTTTTCTTCCTGTGAGGAAAAAAAATTCTTTTTGGCATTTTGACACAAGGCAGAAATCATTGAACATCTTGCTGGTGTCTATTGTATTAAGGCCAAAATTCAGGGCTTTGACAAGACTCTCTAATGCAGGGGTGTCGAACTCATTTGTTATGAGGGCCGGATCTGACATAAATGAGACCTTGTTGGGCTGGGCCATGTGTGTCATAAAATGTAATGCCAAGTAGTGGAGATATAAACTTTACAAAGGACACAAAGATTTTTTTGTTACTTAAAATAAAAACATGCTTAGAACATTAGCAATATTTTGTTTATTTAACAGTATCTGATAACTGCAGCTCAAGTTGGAAATTTCTCCCTTTCTGTTCTGGCCAGTTAAGTAGAATTAGGGAGATTTTCCCAGTCTCTTGGGGATTTCAAATATTTTATTGAAAACACAGAGCAGTTTCATTCACTCACGTTTCTGTGCTCAATTTAAGATTTGCCTGTCAGCCTCTTGTAACCTTAGTGACTTTTGTGAGAGTATGGGTATTTGAGGAAACATCCTGACTTGACTAATGTTGCAACTTGACTAATGTTGAAGTAATTCAGTTGCTTTCTAGATTGCAAGTAAACTTTGTTTAGAGTGAAGTTTGGGTCCTTAAGAAGTGCGCTTGCACAGAAATCTTATATCCAGAATTAATCTTTGTTGGTCTTAAAGGTGCCACTGGACTCGCACTTTGTTCGATTGCTTCAGAACAACATGGCCACCCCCTGAATGAAACTTTGTTTACTTTATGTGCAGATAAGATGTACTTCTTTTGCAAATGGATGTTAAAGATGAGGGGTATTGTGTAATGGATTTGACACATTGAATGATGAGGAAACATAGTAATATTCAGCTCATGTTTTCTAGTACACAACATAACAACAATACCGGCTGGAGGCCAACTATATACAGTCTCTGTGGACTAGGGTTCCCAAGTACTCATCGCGATACAGCGGGGGAAACATGCTCCGCGGCTGGACCATTCTTCCCTGTAACGCACCATGCTGTCGCCAGGAAGTGATGCTGGTACCATCGAGTTTCCAGCTCCATTGCCAGAGCATCGCCTGGCATCACTTCCTGGCAATGGCATGGTGCGGTGCGTCTGTTGTCCCCGCGGGAATGATCCTGCGAAGATGTCTGTGTCCCATGTCGAATCACAGTAAGTACCTGGGAAGCCTGCTGTGGAGCACCCACAGGTCCCATTGGTGGGTTTAAACTTCCCGCCGATGTTCCCATTGGTGACCGCTAGAGGTTTCAGGATCCTAGTCCCTATTGTCTTTTGGGATCCAAGCTCCTGTAAAATACGCTGTCACCTAGTGGCGGTCGGCGGACATAACAAGGGGGAAAGGGAAAGCAAATTATTTATGACATGCCAATGGCCTTCTCAGTAGACCTGCTTAGATCGTCTCCCTCATCCTTCCTCCTCTTTCTCGCTCATGCACACACACACACAACCCCCTCCCTTCTCTGTTTTGCATCCTCCCCTCCTTCCTGCCTCTTCTAATAACACTGGCTCACACACACTTGAAGTTCTCTCTCAGTCAGTCACACCAACCCCTCCTGATTCATGGAACTCCTTCAGTCTGAGCAGCACTGAAACTCCGGCTGTTGCAGCTGTCGCAGTACTGCCCTGTATTTGATTAAAGGGAGGCAGCTGCCTTTCTGCAATGCTGCCCTGAGCTCTTCTTCAGATTTCTCAGCGTTCCGGAGAGAGAGCCTGTACTGCAGCTGCTGAAGGCAGCCACAGGAATTCCAAAGAACTAAGTGCAGCAGCCCCTGCATGTGGGCATTTACACCAGAAGGACTGAAAGGCTGGGGGGGGGGGGGGTAGAACTGGAAGCTTCGTGATGAATAGCTGGGGCCAGGCAGCAACTTGCCCTAGAAGCCACACACACATACACAGGACCAATGGGAGGTCAAAGAAGAACCCACAGCTGCTGGCCAAGGGTGAGGAATAATTGGAGGGCTTAATTGAAAGACTGCTGGGAGGCTCAGTTAAAGAAGGGGACAGCTTGAGCCAAGAAGCAGCTGTTCTCAAAGGTGTGCTTCTGCTGGCATAGCCAGGCACCTAAGGTAAGTTCTAAGTCGCTGCCCCCGACCTGGCCAAATCATGCACACCCAAACTATTTGGAAAGAAAAGGCGAGTGTGGACCAATCAGCCTGAACAGACTGGGGTGGGCGGGCTGACGTGCTGGCAGACTTTGGCTCCTACAAGGAGCACTCTGACCTACCTCCTCTCACGAACAAACTCAACACACAGGCTGCGCAATCTGGCTTTTTGTTGGAAGTGAAGGACTTTGCGCTGTCTCTAAGCCTCAGACTTCAGAAGAAGAATACAAGAGAGTCAGAGAGAGAGAGGCTAGGACACTGAACACCCTTTCCTGCTCTCCTCTGATGCTATCCCTTTGATGTGCAGACTGCTACTCACAGGGAAACTTGAATCTGCTTGGACACCTTCTCTCCACACTGTGCCACCTCTTCTCCATCTTGGCACCATGAGAGCAGGACATGTCTCTGGTATCTCCATCCATCCTAGTCAGTTAGACGAGATTAGAAACCAATCTCTGCTCTACCCTGTCTAGACTGGAGCTCCTTACAAAAAAGAACTCATATTAGTTTTGCAAAGATGTGTAACTTTGTTCTTGTCAGAACACACTAACCAGATAAGCTCTGCTGCACTATGAGCCTTGAGCACTTTGCTAACTAATAAACCAAAACTTTTAAACATCGGGGACGCTCTACCTTTAAACTTGTTTCCCTTCCATAGCGACTATGAGGGAGGAATGGTAGAGTGTCCCTTTTCGGCAGCCATTCCCCCCCCCCCATTTTCTGATAGCCTTGAAGTGAGGGGAAAAGCTCTAAACAGGGGGATCCCCCACCTACACCTGGGGACTGGCAACCCTATTACTGGACATTGTCTATCAAGAATGTATGGCCGCAGGAGAACATGTGTGTGTTTGAGGGCACACCCTTTGATCGTACTGTGTGAGGTGATACCTGTTAGTGTCCTGTTAAGTATGGAACTCAACGCCGTCTCATAATCAAACAGTGAATCAGCTTTATTGAAGTAACAGGAACAGTAAGAGAACATACACACATAGCATACAGTGGAGCAAAGCTCCCTTTTAAACTATCCCAGGCTGGTGTAGCCACACCCTAGAACAGTTAAGGACCAATGACATTACAAAGATAACACCCAATCAGATTCGTTCCCTCTTGAACATTTCTCTGCCTTCTGATTGGGTACATTCATACAATAGCCAATAGGATTGTTCCAGCTTACAATCCTTGTCCTGATAAGACGTAACATATCCCATGAAAACAAAAACGACCATGGAGGGCCCTGTTCATCCCACTGCTGGGTCCATGTATCTTGGCTGGGAACAAGAAAAACAGGGCCCTGGCCCCTCACAGCATGGGTGGGAAGGCTGAAGCCCCTCCTCCTGTCCCACTGCACTCTTGGGAAGAATCTGGCCCCAGAGCATCTTTTATAGTGAGACTCCTCCACCATATGTGTGACTGCAAGTCAGACCAGGGGATACCCAACTGGAATCGTGTCACATGTCTTGAGTAATGAGAAGGTCAGTGTTCCCCTTGGAAGGTGCCTCAAAATCCTCTGAAACTTGAGGATGTCCAATTATGTGTCTGACATCTGGGAGCTCCTTTACATCAATGTGGATGAATTTTCTGAAGATAAAAGTAATGGAAAAGTACTGTGATACACCATAGAATAGCTACACTGTCAAATGCCACTGCATGTCAACTATCAAATAGTGTCAAATATCAGATTTCAAGTATAATGAATGTTACTGGATGTCATATCAATATTTGGATAATATTCAGCTATGGAGATGATAGGAAAGATATTGAAATCTGATACACAGAACTCCAGCAAATGTTTCAACCTCTAATGTTAGTTTATGTACAGAGTGTGCTCTAGCAAAGGGGGGGGGGAAGGAAACAGGAGGTTTTATTTCAACCTGAATCTTGATTTATTATAATGACTTGATTTTACAGTCAGCTGGAGAGGAAGGGATTGTCTCTGTGGAAGCAAACAATCATTATGACTGATGGAAGAGGAAATGAGAGCAGAATCATCAGGTGATCAGGACTCAGTTTGCCTTCTGCTGTCCTCCGGGAACACACCCCTGAAAGAAGCAAAGGGAACACAACAGATGCTTACAGCAGGGATCTCCCCCCTCAGTTCTCCTTTGAGGCACACCCACCTAAATGGCATTTTCTCAGATGAGTCTGATACCAGATCTTTGGTATCCCCACTTAGCCATGAAGGTCACTGAGATATGTTCTTGCTCTCTCTTTTCCACCAGCAGAAAAACTGGTAGATCCAGCCTAAAATGCCACATTTTCTTACCACAATGGTGCCGTGACTGAAACGGATCTCCTCTGCCTCACAAGAAGACCAGCTTGGACTTGTAAGTATTGTCTTTTTCCCTATCCTTTTGTTCCTTAAGAAAGAGGATTTCTTTTATCTATCCTTTGATCATGGAATTCCCAGGGGAGCCAGGTGTGCAGGCCCTGGAAAAGCTGAAGAGAGCTGGTGGAATTGAGTTTAGCCCAGGGACTAGCG
>NW_015160360.1:77889-78017 GCF_001447785.1 Gekko japonicus
AAATCCGTGTGTGTGTATGCGTGAAATAAACGCAAATCCCGTGTGTGTGTATGCGTGAAATAAATGCATTGAGTGCGTGGGCGTGAAATAAACGCATTTTATTTTTCCTTTAGTTTGTTATTTTGCCT
>NW_015160360.1:81089-81221 GCF_001447785.1 Gekko japonicus
TTCCCTTCCATAGTGACTATGAGGGAGGAATGATAGAGCGTCCCTTTTCAGCAGCCACCCCCCCCCCCATTTTCTGATAGCCTTGAAGTGAGGGGAAAAGCTCTAAAAAGGGGGCTCCCCCACCTCACCCTG
>NW_015160360.1:81671-86507 GCF_001447785.1 Gekko japonicus
CAGAGCATCTTTTATGATGAGACTCCTCCACCATATGTGTGACTGCAAGTCAGACCAGGGGATCCCCAATTGGAATCGTGTCACATGTCTTGAGTAATGAGACCGCCCGCCGCTGGGGGGGGGGGGAATCTGGCCCCAGAGCATCTTTTATGATGAGACTCCTCCACCATATGTGTGACTGCAAGTCAGACCAGGGGATCCCCAATTGGAATCGTGTCACATGTCTTGAGTAATGAGAAGGTCAGTGTTCCCCTTGGAAGGTGCCTCAAAATCCTCTGAAACTTGAGGATGTCCAATTATGTGTCTGACATCTGGGAGCTCCTTTACATCAATGTGGATGAATTTTCTGAAGATAAAAGTAATGGAAAAGTACTGTGATACACCATAGAATAGCTACACTGTCAAATGCCACTGCATGTCAACTATCAAATAGTGTCAAATATCAGATTTCAAGTATAATGAATGTTACTGGATGTCATATCAATATTTGGATAATATTCAGCTATGGAGATGATAGGAAAGATATTGAAATCTGATACACAGAACTCCAGCAAATGTTTCAACCTCTAATGTTAGTTTATGTACAGAGTGTGCTCTAGCAAAGGGGGGGGGGAAGGAAACAGGAGGTTTTATTTCAACCTGAATCTTGATTTATTATAATGACTTGATTTTACAGTCAGCTGGAGAGGAAGGGATTGTCTCTGTGGAAGCAAACAATCATTATGACTGATGGAAGAGGAAATGAGAGCAGAATCATCAGGTGATCAGGACTCAGTTTGCCTTCTGCTGTCCTCCAGGAACACAGCCCTGAAAGAAGCAAAGGAAACACAATAGATGCTTACAGCAGGGATCTCCCCCCCCCCAGTTCTCCTTTGAGCCACAGCCACCAAAATGGCATTGTCTCAGATGAGTCTGATACCAGATCTTTGGTATCCCCACTTAGCCATGAAGGTCACTGAGATATGTTCTTGCTCTCTCTTTTCCACCAGCAGAAAAACTGGTAGATCCAGCCTAAAATGAGGCAGAAAACCATATATCCTTTCCTAAGTTCCCAGGTTGGGAGAGAGGGGATGGATGCACGGGGGGAGGGAGGGACAGAAGGATGAGTGGGTGGATGGAGAGGGAAGGAAGTCGATTTCTGGCTGCTGGCAGAGCAATACTGCTTCCCCACTGAGATGCATATTTCAAAAGCTTATAGGGGCAAAATTCAGAAGAATGCTAAATATTTCGTCATTCTAGGGTACCAAATCCTGCTTGTCAGCAGTATTTGAGCAACCTGTTCCACTTACCCATTGGGTTCAACAGTCTGAGCTGGCGTATGGATCTTCTCAAAGTGCCTGCCTGATAGACCGTGTGCCATACCTGAGTGAAAATGAAAAGTACATTTAACCAACTGGTTACGCTTGTTTTAGACAAACAGCACTCTGGATTTTAGCCAGCTCAATCATTATGTTCCATTACAGTGAAAGTCAGTGCCATATAGTGGTTAAGAGTGGAGGACTCTAATCTGGAGAACTGGGTTTGTTCCTTGTGGTTTGTGTGGATCCCTTTCAATTCCTGGCCAACCTTTTGGGGCAGCTGTCTGGGATGGTAAAGTGGAACAGTCTCGGCCCCTCGCGAATGAGAGAGTGAGCAATAACACTTTTCTCTAGCCGGTGAAGACTCAGCTGTCACTTCAGTATACAAGCTAACAGTACATTTTTTGTTGTTTTTCCACTATCACTTATAAATCCCGTGTGTGTGTATGCGTGAAATAAACGCAAATCCCGTGTGTGTGTATGCGTGAAATAAATGCATTGAGTGCGTGGGCGTGAAATAAACGCATTTTATTTTTCCTTTAGTTTGTTATTTTGCCTTTTTTACTTTGCTGGTTTACCATGGGTGGGAACTTTAGTACAGTTAGTAAAGTGTGTAGGCAGAAAGACCCGTCTGCCTGAGGGGTTTACTCTCAGGAAATGTGAAGCCTCCCTCCCTGGAGATCATGGTAGTCCACTGTGGTTCCAGGATGGGATGAGTAAATTACCAAGTACATTATCTCCCCTTGGGGGGAAGAAATTGCCTAAGTTGTTTTTCTGTAGAAGTTGGTCTTTTTTGTGTTATAAACCCTGGCCCCACCTTGTGCAGCTTGCACAAGGTGCAGCTAGTGTACAATCTGGCCAGAGAAATTATTATGCAACCACAACACCTGCTGCAGCCAGCTTTACATGGTGACCCTGGGAGGAGGGGTGGTGACGGAGTAAGAGCCCTCTTGGCTCTGTGCTCATCCCTCCTCTTGGAAGCTTCCCATCCCCACACATGGCACCTGTGTGGTGGTGGTGGAGCACTGGACCTATGTCTTGCTGTTGGCCTTTGTTGCATAGAAAACCTGTTGCAGCAGGGAAGAAAGAATAATTAGGGAGCCGTTTTACCATCTAAATAGTGCTTGTGTTTCCATTAGTAATTTTAAATCTGATCTTGTTGGCGGCAGGGCCCTCTGGAAGGTCTAGAACTCCGAGGGGCATTGCAGCCAGCCTTTGAAGTTATTTTATAATGGAAATACTTACCTATATAATTAAGGTGGAAACAGAAGCTTTAATAAATTACCTTGAAGTTATTTTTGTCATTTCGTCTTAGGAGATAAATTAGTTATGGCCTTGTTGTGGCAGTTAACTTAGTCCCAGTACCAAGCCGACAACGGGAGTCAGCGTTAATATCTCTACTTACTCTCACTATGCTTTGGAGAATGTTGCTTTGAAGAATGTTGGGGGATGGATTTTTTTTTTGGAACCATCGGGGTTCCTACCAGTGGCAGAAACACCAGCCACAGATGTTTTCCATGACTGCTAGCTGCCAAGCCACGGCTGGTGGAGCTTGTTGTCTTTCATTGTGATTTTTTTTTTTTGGAAAGGCGCAAGTCAATCACACAGCTAAATTTGCCATTTGTAATGAATCAGAGTTACAAATGGGGGTGCAGGTATCTCTGGGATTCCCTAATTTACTTACAGTAGTAGCAGCAGTCCAGCAAGCTGCTCCTTAGAAAATAAACAACCTCTGGTTGCGCACAGGTGTCACTCTCCTGCTGGTAGCACGGTGTAGTAATCGCCCACGCAGGCCACTTCGTGCCCTGCCTGGGAATGGGGGAGTGTAGTGACCCAAGTCTTACAACAATGGTATGCCCCAGGAATTCAATCTAGAAGCAAAATGGGAGACCCAGACTTTGCCACACCTGCGAAAACAAAAAAAAAACAAAGTGCCTACCCTTGGTTGTTTTTTGGAGCATTCCAACATCTTTAAACTGATTTAACAATTTGTCAAGGGTATGAATATTGTTTACTATTGAAATATTTTAAGTTGAATTTAAACTTTAAGTTGACCTATAACCACAGGACTTAGGACCATCATTTATTGCTAATGTGTTTAAACGCTGAAGATTACTCATGCAGCACAGACACAGAGGGCTCAGGGGCCATAGAAAGGAAGAATAGGTTCATAAAAGATATTTGT
The DNA here is from genome assembly GCF_001447785.1 of Gekko japonicus. NCBI lineage: Eukaryota > Metazoa > Chordata > Lepidosauria > Squamata > Gekkonidae > Gekko > Gekko japonicus. The sequence continues at coordinate 85,155 of NW_015160360.1, forward strand.
GATTTTGTTTGGAAGGTTTCCCTGTGTATTATAACCCTCATAGGCTGCAAAGCCTGACTGAAGAAAGTGATTCTGTGACTAAATATATTTTGTTCTCGCTACCCCTTTAAAGGTACTCCATTCTGAAGTCTAGAACTCCCAATCTGTCCCGGCTGATGTGGCTTGCCATGACATCCAACCTGGCGATCAAGTCTGGCTCCTGACGCACAGTATCAAAGCATTTGCTTGTCCATCACTGGGAAAGCCTTTTGTGATGTTTCTGGCAACCACCACTGCACCATAAGGATTGTGGAACCTGATGCCTGGATTTCATGTCTCTCACACAAGATGGGTCGTGTCTCCAGTGGAACCCAAGCCTGAACTACCAACAACCACTCCAGATGCCTATTTGGACCTGCAGCAGAGTGGAAGTGAAAGACGCCAAGGCCAAGCCCCAGACCTGACACACAGCCATCAGTGTCAGAGCAACAGCAGCAGTTCCTGTAACCGCCGTTCCCCTTCAGTGGGAACCCCTTGTGTTTGCGTCCTAGCAGGCAACGTTTGCACGCCTGCTAACTGCACAAGCCATCTCGACATGCAGAGCCAGCATTTTGTTGCTCCAGCCAGCAATTTGTTGTTTCAGCCTTGTTCCAGTTTGAACCAGCTTTTGTTCCAGCTATTGTTCCTGAACTTTGACTTTGTTCCTGAATAATAAAGTTTGCAAGCCACCAGCCGACACAGAACTCTAGTGATAGTAAGAGTGACTGTAGTGAGTTTGAGTTTAATGAACCAAGATTTTCCAGTGAACTTTCTTCATTCACCCCATTAGAGACTTCTAGTACTGACTCTAGCAAATTTAGTGAACCCAGACTCACTATTGAACTATTTCCAATAATTCCTGTGGAAACCACTCCCTTAGAAGATTACAGCATTTCATTTTTATTTCAATTCCAGCCTTGCATATAGTACTGACTCTATTGCTTTTACAGTAGACGACTTTGAACTTTTTTTCTAACCATTTTCATTTAGGTAATACTTGACCGGAAGAGTATTTGTGGGTTTCATTTTGTTGTAAACATTTTTATTTAGATGTGTGTAAGCAAGATTATTCAGAGGGATACTTAGCTATTTTCCTTGGTCTTTTATTTAAATGATGAAGCAGTGTTAGGTGGTTTTGTAATCTTGGTATGTTTTCTCGCTATCTCTTGTGCAGCTAAACGTACCCCTTCTCTATTTTCCTTTGGAATCAAAATAGTCTCTAACTCCACAGCTGCTATCTAATGCCTTCCTGCAGCCAATTGTGTTTGGGTCCTTTTAAACCCAAAAATCGGGGAATTGTGGAAACAATTTTCAGAAATATAGAAGGTTTGGGTT
>NW_015160361.1:0-11494 GCF_001447785.1 Gekko japonicus
GCTCAATAGTCACGGGATAAAAGAACAAGCCCTGGGGGGGGGCGGAGCGCTGCACAAGATGGCGGACGCGATTTAAACTACTCCCAACCGAACCCCTCCAAAATCTTTAAAAATAAATCATTGCCTGCAAGAAAAACGAAAAACCAGGATGGGAAAACCCACAAAAGGACAGGCAGCAAAAACGAAGCAGCAAACCGAAACGGTACGTGCCTATTTTACGAGAAAAGCCGCGAACAGCTCGATCGTTACCCCAACGCCTGAGGGAAACAACATGGCGACAGGCGGAGAAGGAGATAATCGGAACAATGCAGCGGCGCTCAACGATCCGATTACGAAAAAAGACTTGCTGGATTTAAAAGATCTGCTAAAATCCTTTACAACAATGATAGCAGAGATCGTTCATCCCCTCCAATCTCAAATGAACGACCTGACTAAAGAACTTTCGGAAACAACGAAGATAGCTGAAAACTCAGCAGAACTAGTCTTGACTCTGCAGGAGGAGCAAAAATCAACACAAGAGACTGAAAAACATTTAGCATCCAGACTATCAGTGTTGGAACAGCGCTGGAGACCTATGAATTTAAAATTCCGAGGACTGAAAGAGGGCGTAGAAACAGGTAAAGATGTTGCCCATTTTTTATTTGCATGGCTAGCTAAAGTCCTAGAACTTGAGGAAGGAAAAGCCCCAATAATATTAAAAGCATATCGGTTGGGCCCACTTGCCACGGCGCGAAAAGGCCGCCCAAGGGACATCATGGCACAATTTCTATACTCAGCTACAAGAGACAAAATATTGCGGGAGGCCAGAATTAAGGGTGGACTGCAATACAAGGACGACAATATACAAGTACTTTTGGATCTCTCGGCAGAAACACTAGAAAAACGGAGATCCCTCAAATTTGTTGCTACCAGATTATTTCAAGAACGCATAAAATTCAGATGGAACCCAAACTCAGATCTACAGGTTTATAAAAATGGAACTTTACATCATGCGACGGATCAAGAAACAGGGAAGGCCTTATTAACAGCACTGGGTCTGCACCAAACTTCAGAAGAAGATCTTCCCACACCTACTTGATTTACACACTACAGCCAGTTAGAAGACGCAAGAGAACTCTATTTGATTAAGGTTATGCTGTTATAATGTCTACTTAAGGTTTGAGCTTCACAGCATATATAAAGCTCTTGATATCTGAAAAAATCGGAGCTTACAAAGGTCGGTTTAAAAATTGGTATTGCAAACAGTTCATGGTTAATTGATGGTTTAAAAATGTTATAGTTTTCAATGAAGCAAAAGTTGATAGATATTATTAAAAAAGACAAAGCAGTTACATTAATTATGTTGATGCCAGTTAATACAAATTGGGTATTTGTTTAAGCTTAGAAGGCAATTGATAGAACCATTGCAGACTTCACTGGAAAACTGCATATTTAAAGTTTAAAAAATCTTATTAGAAACAAAGTTAATTACGAAGTTCATTGTTTATAATAAATGAATAATGAATCAATAACATATAAGAGATCTTATGAAAAGTAGAAACAAATGATTATTCCAAACAGTTTGTGTTATATATAGAAGGGTTATAGTCTGTGCTACATTGCATATCACTCACTTACAATAGTTAAAAACTATGTTATTGAGAGTTGTTATTTATTGTTTTATATTTTATATTTTTACACTTCTTCCCAATTAAAATACAAATAATTAATGACTAGTTACAAGGGAAAGGGAGATATATTCGAGTATGGCACGCCTCGGGTTCAAGTCATTGTTGATCAAGACATAGACTAATTGTTAATATAAAGTCACAGACACATAGAAATTCATTATGAACATTATAAGAGAAAAATAGGCAAATGCACTGTAGTAGAAAAGTATGAAGGTTTTATAAATACATTATTGAGAGTCCAAACGATTATATCAATATGCATTTATTAATGATTGTCTTTGGATACAACATAAAGCCACAGGTTCAAGACTATTTAACAGTATATGTACAATATGGCTTTAAAAAAAAGGGAAATATTATACATTTTGATATAGATCAGTTTTATAAGAACAAAAATGTAATGAATATTAACAAATAGATACAACAGACTAGTTTTTAGAAAAGAAGAAAGGAGGGGGGGTTGGAGGGAGCAAAAAATTTTTGTTGTCTGTGGAACAAGAAAAGATTGTATTTTACCCCCTAAGATAGTGTACGATCCTTCCTGATTGGGAGACTTTAAACAGTCACCCAGATAGTTTATACAGGAAGTGCACCCTTTAATAGAAAAGGGTAGTTTGAGGTTTAGTTGTTTTTATAAGAAAACAAAAGTTAATTGTTGTGTAAAGCTAATATTGCTTTACAGTTTTTTTAGTTAAACAGTTGTATTTTTAAGATGGCTCGAACGTTAAAAATAATCACATGGAATGCTAAAGGTTTGAACTGTAGGAAGAAACATTATAAAATCTCATCTTTTGGGGCCAAGCAGCGCCCAGATATCTTATGTTTGCAGGAAACGCACCTGAGGAAAACAGCAAAACAAGTTCTCAAATCATCCTGGTTTGACAGACAATATCATGCAGCTGGATCGTCAAAATCGAGAGGTACAGCCATTCTCCTGTCCAAAAACTTTCCATTTCAACACACACACTTACTAAAATTGACCCCAGGGGAAGATACGTATTTATTAAAGGTTTTTTAAACGGGGACCCACTAACTATTGCATCAATATACGCACCCAATACTGCCCAAATTGATTTTATAAGAAACGTGATTGAAATGTTAATGAATTTTAAACAAGGAGAATTGTTGATTGGAGGTGATTTAAATTTTATTGTTAACCCCAAATTAGACTGAACGTATAAACGTAACAAAACAGGCAAAAGAAATGTAAACACAGTTAACACAGAATTAGATAAAATTTTAAGACAAAATAATCTAGTAGATACTTGGAGAGTTATGCACCCGAATGATAAAGAATTCTCTTTTTATTCACACACACAAGAAACGTACTCTAGAATTGACTATATACTAGCTTCAGTAAATTTATTACCCCATTTCCAAGATACAGAAATTGGCTCAATAACACATTCTGATCATGCATGGATTAAGGGTTCAAAAAAGGAGACAACAAGGGGCCAAATTGGATGTTAAATAAACCTTTCATACTATCAGACAGATTTACAAAAGAAATTGAGGAGAAAATCAAAGAATATTTCCAGAACAATATCACAACAGAAGTAAATCCAATAACGATATGGGAGGCGTTTAAAGCTGTGTTCAGAGGTCATTTAATTTCGATAACTTCTTACTGTAAAAGAGAAAAACAACAATTAGTAAACGATCTCCAAAAATCTATTAAGGACCTAGAAACAAAACACATGCGTTTTGGCGGGAAAAAAACACTGAAAAGATTAGAGCAAGAACGCAAAAATTTAGAACTTTTGGAAACATCCAAGGTACAAAAAAACATATTATATCTCAAACAAAAGTATGTTACGAGAACATCAAAATCTATAAGGCTATTAAAAAATAAAGTAGAAAAAAAAAGATTAACATCACTAGTCCACGCAGTGAGAAATTCAGAAGGTAAGGTACAAGTAACATCAGATAATAGAACAAAGGCCTTTAGTGATTACTATCAACAATTATATACCTCAGACCAACCAACTCAGAAATCTATACAAGACTATTTGAAAAATATTGGATTTAAAACTAAATTATCTGAAGAACACCAAACCTTTTTAGATCAACCTATTACTCCCATAGAAATTAAACAGGCAATGTCAAAAATGAAAAACAATAAAACCCCGGGAAGAGACGGAATCCCCATAGAGTTTTATAAAAAATTTCAACTTACCTTGATTGAACACCTGAATTCCACCCTCAATTACATTATGCAAAATGGTACAATACCAAAAACTTGGTCTGAAGCCCGCATAATAGTCCTTCCTAAGCCAGGAAAAGACAAAGTATTAACATCTTCATACCGGCCAATATCAATTTTAAATCATGACTTTAAAATACTGTCAACTATTATGGCCTTCAGACTAAATAAAATAATAACTAACTACGTACATGATGACCAAAGTGGCTTTATGCCCGGTCGCACAATAGCGGACAGTATAACAAAGACACTTAACATAATAAATCATTGTAAGCAAAATAAAATAACTTCAATTGTACTATCCACGGATGCCGAAAAGGCCTTTGATCAGGTGGAACCTAAATATCTACAGGAACTTCTCAAGGTCATGAACTTTGGCCCATTATTTCAACAATTAATTAAAGCGTTTTATCACTCACCATCGGCGCAAATTTGTGTGAATCATTTTAGATCCGATGAAATTTACCTGACAAGGGGCACCCGCCAAGGTTGTCCCTTGTCACCCCTATTGTTTGCTCTGTCTATAGAACCTTTGGCACACGCAATCAGAAATGATGTATACATACATGGAATACACATAAATGGAGAACAATTTAAATTGAATTTGTATGCAGACGACGCAATATTTTACTTGACAAAACCTGAAACATCACTGAATAACATAGTACATCACTTGGAAAAGTTTGGAAATGTTTCAGGCTTCGCTGTGAATTATAAAAAATCAGAAATATACCCTATTTACATTTCTAAGGAGCAAAGTTTATCTTTGAAATTGAACCACAAATTTAACTGGGTATCTAAAGATTGGAGACACCTGGGTATAAATATTCCATTACAATTAACAGACTTGTATAAATCCAACTACATTCCTATTATAGCTCAAACTCAAATAATGATTAATGATTGGAATAAGTCAACATTGAATTTATTAGAAAAAATAAACTTAATTAAAATGATATTGCTGCCAAAAATCTTATATTTATTCCAAAATTTACCAATCCCAATCCCTAACAAAGAACTTAAAACCTGGAAAAAAATGATAACAAATTTTATATGGGATGGGAAAAAAGCTAGAATAAATTACAACACACTCACCAAACCCTCAAAACTAGGAGGTTTAGGACTACCGGATTTTGAAAGTTATTTTATGGCAGCACAACTTAGAAATGTTCATTATTATTCCTTAATGACGTGATAAAAAATGGGTTCAAATTGAAACAGTGGAACTAAAACACAAACCAATAAGTGAAGTGATTTGGAACACACCAAAACAACAAGAGATATCGAAACTGAGGAACCCCTTCTTAAAATACACATTACAAACTTGGAATAAATTTAGAGGTGTCTTGGCACCTGGCGTTTCCCCATTGAATTCTATCTTTGGCCAACCTTGGTTCACCCCAGGCTTGGACAAAAATTTTATGTTGGGTTATCGAGAGAAAGGAATGCATAGGATTATAGATTTCATACTTAACAAAAAAATAGGCTCACAGCAACAGACAGAACAAAAGAGTGAAATTCCCCTTACCTGGCTGACATACTCCCAGCTGCATCATATGCTGACAGACTTACACCAAAAGGCTGATATTTTTAGAGAATTAACACCATTTGAATTATTTCTAAATAAACAAGAGCAAAACACGAAAAAATTATTAGCAAAAATTTATAACAATAAATCAAAAAGCATGGACTCAATCTTCCTCTATTAAAAATGCCTGGCAGAAAGATTGTGGAGTAACATTCACTGATGAGCAATGGCAACAAATACTAACCTCAGGTATGTTTACTAGTAGACACCAAAATTTGAGACTTCAACAGTTCAAACTCTATGCCCGCTGGTATCTTACACCAAATCGATTATTTAAGAGTAAATATAAACCAACACCGCAGTGCTGGAAGGGATGTGGGGAGATAGGTGATTTAAAGCATTGTTGGTGGGCCTGTCCTAGAGTACAGGAATTTTGGAAACAAATCATAAAGGAAATTCAGAAAGCCACGGACTGGGAAATACCTAACACGCCAGCATCAATACTACTACATTACTGGCCGGGTCTAAAAATTCCTAAATATACAGAGGAAATTATTACATTGTTATTAATGGCGGCTAAGATATTGTTGGCACAACTATGGAAAGAGAAAAGGGTACCTACTATTTCAAAATGGAAGGCGAAGGTGTGGGACATAATTGTAGCAGATAAAATTGTGATGCAGTTAGCAGCGATAGATAATCCAAAAGGTCATTATAATTTCATGGGAAAATGGCTTAGTTTCTTCCAATACCTTACGGCAACTAACCCACAATCCTTTGGGTTACCACACAAGTATAAAGAATTTGCATTTTATTAAGGAATTAAATGTTTTGAGCCAACTGTATGTTTAACTGTTGTATTGAGTTAAAGTTTTTATATGTTTATATTGAAAAATTTAATAAAAAATTATTTACAAAAAAAAAAAGAACAAGCCCTTTTGTGGATCAAAAGCTGGCTAATTAATAGGAAACAGAAGGAGTATAAATTGGCCATTTTCACAGTGGAGGATTTTAAGCAGTGGGGTACCACAGGGATCAGTCCTTGGTCCGATGCTTTTTAAATTGTTTATTAACGATTTGAAATTGGGAGTAAGCAGTGAAGTGGCTAAATACGCAGATGACACAAATTTGCTCAGGGTGGTGAGAACCAGGGAGGATTGTGAGGCACTCCAAAGGGATCTGTCGAGGATCGGTGAGTGGGTGTCAATGTGGCAAATGGGGTTCAATGTGGCCAAGTATGAAGTGATGCACATTGGAGACAAAAATCCTAACTATACATAACACATTGAGGGGTTTCGAACTGGCAGAGACTGACCAAGAGAGAGATCTTGGAGTTGTAGTAGATAACTCAATGAAAACGTTGAGACAGTTTTCTGCAACTGCAGTAAAGAAGGCCGACGCTATGCTGGGGATTATTAGGAAGGGAACGGAAAACAAATGAGCCATTTACGGCCCTGTATAAATCAATGGTGCAACCTCATTTGGAATACAGTGTGCAGTTCTGGTCACCACACCTTAAAAAGGATATTATAGCTTTGGAAAAAGTGCAGAAAAGGGCAACTCGAATGATAAAAGGGTTGGAACACTTTCCCTATGAGGAAAGGTTAAAGTGCTTAGAGCTCTTTAGCTTGGAGAAACGACGACTGAGGGGTGACATGATTGAGCTTTCTCCGGTGGTCCAGGAGTGGGGCAGTCCTCCAGACTCCTTACTCCCAGGAAACAGCTCCTCTCCTCCGTAAAGCAGGGCCGCCAGGCTCTTTTGGTCACGGAGGGGAGGGGCTTGTGCTCCTGCTTCCCAGACTATCCGGCCCTGCCTTCAGAGCAGGAAGCTGCAGACTGTGCTCTGTGGAGCACACTGGTCACAGGAAAATACTTTGAAGACAGAAGAAAAGGGGAAGGAGCAGGTAGAGGACTTTCTAGCCTGTTCTCCGCCCCTCCCTTCCCCTCCTGTCGGTCGGCTGCTGGAGCAGCTTGCAGGCTTTCGGCTGACGTGGACCTGGGAGATCCCCGGGGAACAGCGCAGCTGCAACGTCTCCCACGCCTGGCTTCCAGCCTGAGGGGACTGGTTAAGCTTTTTTCCTGGAGGCTGCAGGTTGCAGAGAGCTCCAGAGGGCGATGGTAGAGGTTCTGTCTTGCCTGGAGGCACAGATGCGGCGCTGCTGCAGAGGCCTGGGCAGACAAAAAAGACGATCGGTGTCCCTCTGTTTTTTCCCCGCTCTGCAGAGAAGGAACCGGTCGCTTCAGAACGTGGTAAGATCGCTCCTGGGGGCAGGGGAACTACAGGAGGATGGCGTTTTTAACCCCCTCCCCCGTTTTCCCCCCTCTTTGCCTGGTTCCCCTCATCCCCATTGTAGTTTACTATTGGGGGAGACCTCTGGAGTCAGGAGAATGTGAGTTTGGGGGGGGGGGCTGAGATGTAACCATTCTCTGTGAAGAACCCCCCCTTCCCCCCGTTGGTGCTTTATATATATATAGAGAGGGGGGTCTTTATTTTTGGTTGGGACTGGATTATGTGTCCTCCCTTCCACTCCACTTCCCCCCCCCCACTAAGGAACTCCTTTTCTAAGGACTAGCATGTTCAGAGGGAAAGGGAAAGCACCCTTCACGTGGGGACTTAATAATTGTGGGAAATGGCCATTTTGAGTGATCCTGCCCACTTTCACTTTCAGATTTTCCTCACAAAATGGCTGAAAAGGCAGGGACATCTTCAGGCCAGGGACTGCAGGAGGACACTTGCACCTTTGATCTGGCTGATTCCCCCTAAGTCCACAGCCTCCCACACAGGGACCTCTGCTGGGGATGACTCCCAAACTAATCTCCTTTCTTGGATTAAACTAGAGATGAGAAAAGAATTTAGAGCTTTGTGGCAAGAGTCCCAGAGCGCAGCTAGACCAGCAGAGGGATCTTCTGTGAGCACCTTAGGAAATAAAAGACACCTGTCCAGTGATTTGGAGGAGTCTATTCCAAATAAAAGCAGAAAAAGGGATACCAAAACTAATAGAGAGCATAGTCCTCTGATGAGTGGCCATGATTCTGATTCTGATTCTGCAGCCTCTGAGTCTCCCAAAGAAGAGGGTGAGCTTTCAGATGAGACAGAAGGGGTTGTCCCTGTAGTTCAATCTAAGCCTTTCCCTCAGGAGCTTTATAGTAAACTCCTGCCTAAGGTTATTAGAACACTGGAGTTATCCTACACCCCAAAAGAACAGGAAGAGGAGGACTCAGAGTTTCCTGTAGGTTCTGAGAAAACCATGCCTAAGACTCATCTTAAACCAACAGGAGTACCTTTACCAGCTGCCATCTATAAAGTGATGAAGGCAGAGTGGGAACATTCTTCCAAGCCCAAAGCTACTGCTCCTGTGTTTGGAAAGATTTATTCCCTTATTCCAGAGGCATCAAAGCAGCTCAGGCTTCCAGCAGTGGATGATCCTATCAACAGTCTGGTATCCACATCAGTGCTTCCTGTGGGAGCTGATGACCTTCCTAAGGACAACAGCGACAAGCGCATAGCGCAAGCACTGAGGAGAGATTTTGAAGTGTCCACAAACGCTCTCAGAGCCTCAGTTACAGGATCCCTATTTGCGAGGGCAGCCTACGCTTGGGCCTCAGATCTGGCCAAGGCAGATAGTGGCATACCGAAGGAGCTGAAGGATGAATTTAAAAAAAAAAAAAAAAGATTGCACTGGCCACAGCATTTGCGGCGGATGCCACTCTCGATGCCGTTCAACAATCAGCTAGAGGAATTGCGTGCAGCGTCACTGCTAGGCGCAATTCTTGGCCACGTAACTGGGACGTAGATCTATCAGCACGTACCAAGGTAGTGGCGGTTCCCTTCAAAGGTACTAACTTGTTTGGTGATGGCCTGGGAAAAAATTTCTTGTCAAAGACAAGGATGAAAAGAAGGTCCTTCCATCAAAAGAAAAAGGATGGGAGAGATAGGAGACGACAGCAGTCCTTTCGGGATGTCAGAAGGGAGTTCAAGCCCGGCTATACTCGGTCCTTCAGAGATAAGTGGCAGCCAAAATCCAAAGATACTAGACATCAGTCCTTCCAGCCTAAACAAAGGCACAATGCTAAGGGTCCCAAAAAGGGACCACAAGCATGACTATCCGAGACAAACGATGCAAACAGAAGTTGGGGGCAGGCTTCTTCTGTTTGACAACATTTGGCGAGAGTCTGTCACAGACAGGTGGGTTCTAGACACGGTCTTGAGGGGATATGCCTTAGAATTCAAGTCACTCCCTCCAAAATCGTCTCCTGGAAACGCCAAAGAAAAGATCCAGAGACAAGCACTCTCTGCTGATGCAGGCAATATCCCACCTACTGGAAATAAAAGCGATAGCACAGGTTCCAATCTTGGAGAGATTTCACGGCATCTACTTAATCTTATTTATGGTGCCGAAGAAAAACGAAGAGTTCAGAGCAATATTGGATCTAAAATGGCTCAACAGATCGGTCTTAACCAAAAAGTTCAAGATGGAGACGGTGAAGACCATCTTAACCTCCATTCAGCAAGGGGGCTTCATGGCCTCAGTAGATCTATCGGAGGCCTACCTACATGTGCCAATCAGGGAGTCTCATCGGAAACTCCTTCACTTTGCCTACAACGGGAGTCACTATCAATACCGGGCCCTCCCCTTCGGTCTAAAATCTGCACCCAGAGTGTTCACCAAGATACTGGTATCCCTGGTGGCCTACCTGAGGACAGAGGGTGTGTCTTTATTTCCATACCTAGACGTCATTTTGGTCACCCCTGTCTTTCTTCAAACGAAACAGGCCTTGGAGATCACCTTGACAGAGCTCGAACGTCATAGGTTTGTCATCAACAGGATAAAGAGCTCATTGGTTCCAAGTCAGTCCATCCTACATCTAGGAGTGCAAATCAACACAGAAAGGGACAGGGCGTTCCTCTCTCAGGATCGCCAACAACAACAACAAAAAATACGTCTGTTGACACAACAAGTTCTGGAGACACAGAAAGTGGACATTCTAAGTCTAGTGAAACTTCTGGGGATGCAAGTGTCCTGCCAGAATGTCCTCTAATGGGACGTCAAAAGATTTTTTCTAACTGGTGTGCAGTAAGACATGTTGTTCCCATGGAGGCACCTTCGGGGCTGATCCTCCTATTCCTTCAAGAAGAAGAAGAAGAGATTGGATTTATACCCCGCCCTTCACTTGGAGTCTCAGAGCGGCTTACAAACTCCTTTCCCTTCCCCTCCCCACAACAGACACCCTGTGAGGTGGGTGGGGCTGAGAGAACTCTGACACAAACTGCTCTTCCAGGAACAGCTGTGCCAGAGCTTGTGACTGACCCAAGGTCACACCAGCAGCTGCAAGTGGAGGAGTGGGGAATCAAACCCGGTTCTCCCAGATTAGAGTCCACACACTTAACTACTACACCAAACTGGCTCTCCGGTGGTCCAGGAGAAGGGATGGATAAAGGGTTAAGCACCAGTTCCCTGCGTAGACAGGTGGCAGCCATTTCAGCCATTAAGGGGGCTGGGAAAGGGCGGTCTTTATCCGGTCACCCACATGTCAAAAGATTTTTGAGAGGGGTATCCCTTCTAACCCCCCCCCCCAGGTGCACAGATTCCCGACCTGGAGGCTCAACACGGTCCTTAGGGCTTTGTGTGGGGCACCATTTGAACCCATGGCCACCTGTCCCATCAAAGAATTGACCTTTAAAACGGTCTTCTTAGTAGGTTTTACTTCTGCAAGGAGGGTCTCAGAATTGAGAGCTTTGTCAATAAACAAGGATTTATGCCTTTTCCATAACAATAAGGTAGTTCTGCGTCCTGATCCAGCGTTCATACTGAGAGTTAACTCAACTTTCATAGGTCTGTGGACGTTGTTCTTCCTTCATTCTGTCCGAATCCCCAGAATGAGAAGGAACGAACCTTACACTGTCTAGATGTACGAAGGGCGCTTAGGTTCTGTCTGGACAGGACCAAATCATTTAGAACTCATGATTCGCTCTTTGTTTCCTTCAAACAGTCCGGTATGGGCAGAAGGGTATCTTCGTCCTCCCCTAGCAGATAGGTTAGGGGATGTATAGCTTTGGCTTACTCAGCCCAGGGTCTAGAACCACCCGAGGGC
>NW_015160361.1:11558-16978 GCF_001447785.1 Gekko japonicus
TCAGAATTGAGAGCTTTGTCAATAAACAAGGATTTATGCCTTTTCCATAACAATAAGGTAGTTCTGCGTCCTGATCCAGCGTTCATACTGAGAGTTAACTCAACTTTCATAGGTCTGTGGACGTTGTTCTTCCTTCATTCTGTCCGAATCCCCAGAATGAGAAGGAACGAACCTTACACTGTCTAGATGTACGAAGGGCGCTTAGGTTCTGTCTGGACAGGACCAAATCATTTAGAACTCATGATTCGCTCTTTGTTTCCTTCAAACAGTCCGGTATGGGCAGAAGGGTATCTTCGTCCTCCCCTAGCAGATAGGTTAGGGGATGTATAGCTTTGGCTTACTCAGCCCAAGGTCTAAAACCACCGGTGGGCCTCACAGCCCACTCCTTAGGGGGGGGGGGGGGTGGCCACGTCAGAGGCCTATAGGGTTTTTTCTCTCTCTGGAAGTGGTGTGTAAAGCAGCCACTTGGAACATCCGCACACTCATTTACCAGACATTATAGAATAGATACTTTGGCCTCTGCCGATGCGGCTTTCGGCAGAAGGGTCTTACAGCACGCCCTGTAGATGGGGAAGTGGATGGACCCGCCCTGGAGGATTCTGCTGTCTTATGTCCCAGGAGTAAGGAGTCTGGAGGACTGCCCCACTCCTGGACCACCGGAGAACGGAAAATTTGTCTCCACTTACCGTGAAGCTTCCTTCTCGGTGGTCCAGAGTGGGGCAGTCCTACCCACCCGATTTTAGGGTTCGACTTCCTCATCAGCAGGGGTGCTGTTGGCCACTGGCAGTACTGTCTGGTGTTGGGTACATGGTGTTTTCCCACTGTTGGTTTGAGGGGATTACAGTTGCATTTGTTCTTAGTACAGTTCTTGGGAGCATGTTTAACCCCCTGTTGGGGGTGAGTTGGTTGTTGTTTGTTCCTTTCAGTATAGGGGAACGGAGGCTTGGAGTATGACTGGGAAGCAGGAGCACAAGCCCCTCTCCTCCGTGACCAAAAGAGTCTGCCGGCCCTGCTTTACGGAGGAGAGAAGCTGTTACCCGGGAGTAAGGAGTCTGGAGGACTGCCCCACTCTGGACCACCGAGAAGGAAGCTTCATGGTAAGTGGAGACAAATCTTCCATTATAAGATTATGCATGGGAAACAGCAGGTAGAGAAAGAGGCCACATTTCTCACAGTACAAAAACTCGTGGGGACTCCATGAAATTGCTGAGCAGTCAGGTTAGAACAGATAAAAGGAAGTACTTCTTCACCCAAAGAGTGATTAACACATGGAATTCACTGCCACAGGAGGTGGCAGTGGCTACAAGCATGGACGGCTTCAAGAGGGAATTAGTTAAGCATATGGCGCAGATGTCCATCAGTGGCTATTAGCCACAATATCTAAATAAGGACTCTGGGGCAAGGGGTGCTCTGTATTCTTGGTGCCGTGGGGGGCAACAGTGGGAGGGCTTCAAGTGTCCTGGCCCCACTGGTGGACCTCCTGATGGCATCTGGTATTTCTGGCCACCGTGTGACACAGAGTGTTGGACTGGATGGGCCTTTTGCCTGACCCAACATTGGTTTCCTTTATGTTCTTATATGGAGCGGAGGTCCATCCATGGCTATTAGCCAGAAGGTCTAGAGAGGAACTCTCATTCTGGGGCAAGGGATGCTTTGTATTCTTGGTGCTTGGGGGGGGGTCCCCCTGCTGGACCTCCTGACGGTACCTGGTATTTCTTTCTTTTTTTTTGGTTAAAAACTTTTATTTTATTTTTTTCGGAAATAACAACATATTCAAAATATTTTCATTTAACCAAAAACCCTTATTCCCTCCTCCCCTTCCCCCTCCGGTGGCTTCCCGCAATGCTTCCTCCCTCTTAATTCCAGTATATTTCAAGATAACACAATTTACCTCAATATTGGTCTAAACATAGTAAATTTTGTTTCAAATCCCAGTTTTTCTCTAAGTACATTTTAAAGTCATTCCATTCTTCAAAAAAATCTTGGTCTTCTTTGTTGTTCAGTTTTTTCGTAATTTTGTCCATTTCTGTCATGAACAGAACTTTACGTATCCATTCCTCTATTTCTGGTATTCTCTCTTGTTTCCAACATTGAGCATACACCATTCTTGCTGATGTTATTAGGTACCAAAGCATAGTCTTTTTTGTTACATTTACTTCTTCCATTTTGAGCCCTAAGAGTAGGATTTCAGGTGCCTTTTAAAAAGAACATTTCAAAAATTTTTGCATTTCGCTGTGTATTTTTGTCCAAAAATCCACAGCTTTCTCACATGTCCACCACATATGATAAAATGAGCCTTCATGTTTTTTACATTTCCAACATTTACTAGACATATTTTGATTCATATTCGCTATCTTCTTAGGCGTCATATACCACCTGTACATCATTTTATAACAATTCTCTTTAACATTAATACAAGTCGATATCTTAATAGAATTTTTCCACAAATACTCCCACGAATCTAATGTCACCTCCTTGTTCATATTAATGGCCCATTTAAGCATTTGTTCTTTTACACTCTCATCTTCTGTATACCATTTCAACAAAATTTTATACACATTAGAAATCATTTTTTCCCCTCCACTCTCCCATACAACTTCAATTTCATTTTTCTCCTCTCTGAAACCATACTTTTTCTTATCTGCACTAATATTCTAACTCAGGGAGTAACTCTGTGAGACAAATCAAATCCCAAAGAGAAGAGAGGAGAAGAGACTACCCAAAGGAGTCTCAGAGCGGCTTACAAAGTCCTTTCCCTTCCCTGTGAGGGAGGTGACACCCTGTGAGGTAGGTGGGGCTGAGAGAACTGACACAAACTGCTCTTTTTCAAGAACAGCTGTGCCAGAGCTTGTGACTGACCCAAGGCAACATCAGAAGGTGCAAGTGGAGGAGTGGGAAATCAGACCCGGTTCTCCCAGATGAGAGTCCGCACACTTAACCATGACACCAAACTACACTAAATAAGAAGACCTTAACGCCTCAGAGCTCCTTCTGCACTTTATGATAGTTACAAACGGAACACGTTTATTTATACATTTCTTGCAGTGCATATTTATTCTTTACCCAACCTCCTTAACACTGCAGCTCAGGCTGCTACAACTCCGGCTGTCCTTCCCGACCTGCGGACGGAGCTCCCCTCTTATCCCTCCCTGTGCTCCTTTCTGCCTTCGATTGGCTCCTGCCCCTGTCCTTCACGGCCACGTCCGGGGCAGATCTTTCCCTTGGAGCCCAGAGCATGCCACCCCAAGACTCTCCCCGCCCTCAGCATGGCGCTTGCTGCCTGGGCCTTCAGATACCCCCAGGGCCCAGCAGGGCGGAGTTGTCCACCCCCATACTTCCACCTTCTCTGCCGGACCCTGAGGGACACAGCTGGACAACAGAGCCTGGGGGGGTGCCCCTCCAAGGCAAGGGGGCATGTGCCCTCCCACCAGGCCTGGCGTCTCCCAGGTTCCTGTACCCACTCTGGCTTCCCACAGCCTCCTGGGGCTCTGGCCGCTTCCTGCTGCTCCCCCCCCACTGTCTCCCAGCTCGGCCTCCATCCACTGAAAAATGTCCTCGGCTCTTCCGTGTCCCGTGCCACTGCCTGCTCCTCCCTTGCCCTCATTCGGCCATCGGGGACAACAGCTACCTTTGTGGTAAGGGAAGCAGATGGGCTGATGACACGTCAGCGAGCTTGGCGGGAGGGGGTTGGCCTCCTTCGTTAGGGTTGCGTTGCCAGACCACAAGAGCTTCTTTTGAGTGCAGGTATAGTTTGTTTGTTTTTTGAACTGCCCCCCTAAGAGGCAGAAAATTTATTTAAATAAATCGGGGCGGTGTGACGGCACTGTTATTAGATCTGTCGGCCGCATTTGATACGGTCGACCACCAGTTGCTGACCCACCGCCTAGCCGACATGGGGATTCAGGGACTTTCCCTTCAATGGCTAGCCTCTTTCCTACAAGGTCGGGGAGAAAGGGTGGTGATAGGGGAATAGCAGTCCCAGAGACACCCCCTTGAATGCTGGGTGCCCCAAGGGGCAGTGCTTTCCCCAATGTTGTTTAACATCTACATGAGCCCCTTGCCCAGAGGTTTGGGCTTGGGTGTCATCAATATGCGGATGACACCCAGCTCTATGTCAGCAAGCTGCCATGGTGTTCTGTGTGACTTCTGGTTGTACATATGTGATCCCTGTCCCTGCCAGCTGACCTATGTGTTTGCCTGCTGTAATGCCAAAGTAAAACAACTGGAGGATGTGAGGGGGAGAGTATGCTTCGCTGCCAGCTTGTTATTTCTCAAGCCTGAGAACTGCACCTGTGTTGTGTCTACTGTTTGCCTGGTTCCCAAGATCTGAGCAAGGAACCGTTTTCTCCTGCCCGCCGGCGGGAACGTTATCCATTGGTTCTGTATCTAACTTGAATCCCTTTATCATGTCTGCCCTAACTGCTGGTCCCCAGTTCTAACAAAGAACGTGTTTGAGTGTCTTTCCAATGCTTTGAAATAAACTTTGCTTTCTTTGAAACGTGGATTTATTCTCGATGCTTGGGGATCCAACATATTGTTAGAACACTTTTCTTTTCCTATCGTCCCGATTCTGGCGAGACCATGAGCGGGTCTGAGGGATACCTACCTACCACGGAGGGGGACACGGGATCGGTCCCAACTACCTCCGCACCTTTGATTGTAACAACTACCGCACCAGGGGAAGGTGCTGTGGGGGGAGCGATTCCCCGAATGCCTGCATACCTGTCGTGGCCGCCACCGACCCCTTCGCATTGGGGTGCGCGGAAGACCCCAGCACAGGCTTTGTATAACACCCAAGGCACCAGGGAGGTGTATTCCCGTCGAGGCAGTGGGCTTCGAGAAAGTCTTTTCGACAAAGGAATGTTTCCCGACTCCGGGAGTTCGGGGGAGACTGGGAGTTATCGGAGAGACGTGGAAGACTGGATGTTTGAACCGATGGGGGAGGGAGCCCGGGCAGGATCCTCAGAGGGAGCCGCGAACTTCCAAACGGAGGGAGACTATGGGCCGCCTCCTGAATACCAACCACGGGAGCCGATCCCGGAGGAAACGACAAGGGAACGGCTGGAGGAGCTGGAACAATCGGTGAGAGATCTGATGCGCACGGTCCACGATGTGATGGAAGCGTTACCGGGGATGATGGACATTCGAATGACTAATTTTCTAGCAGATTATGCCCCGCAGCCGCAAGTTCCACCTGCACAGGGACCACCTGCGCCACCTCTGCAGGCTCCGCCGCCGGTACTACCACCTCCACAAGCGCCACCTGTTCAGGGAGTGCCTGCACCGCCGCCACCGCCGGGGGTCCGCAAGGGCCTCCGGGACCTGGTCTACCGCCGCCGATGGTGCCGCTGCGGGGCCCGCCAGCGGTCCCGGGCCTTCCTCTCATGGGGGGTCAGGCACCGCTGGGCCCTGCGATGAGA
>NW_015160361.1:22300-37412 GCF_001447785.1 Gekko japonicus
CTTTCTCGACCGCGACGACCTAGCCACAGTCACCTCAAGGCTAGATTACTGCAATGCTCTCTACATGGGGCTGCCTTTGTCGCTGATTCGGAGGCTGCAGCTAGTGCAGAATGCGGCGGCCAGGCTGGTTGCTGGGGTCTCTAAATGGGATCACATCCAGCCTGTGCTCAAAGCGCTGCACTGGCTGCCTATAGCATACCGGATTCACTTCAAAGTGCTGGTGCTTACCTTTAAAGCCCTAGATGGCCAGGGTCCGACATACCTACGGGACTGCCTTTTCCCATATGTTCCCCAACGAGCACTACGGTCCAGGACTAAACATCTCCTGGTGGTTCCAGGTCCCAAGGAGGCCAGATTAGCGGCGACTAGGGCTAGGGCTTTTTGGGGGGTGGCTCCTACCTGGTGGAATGAGCTCCCAGAGGAGATCTGAGCCCTGCGGGACCTTGCACAGTTCTGCAGGGCCTGTAAGACGGAGTTCTTCCACCAGATGTTTGAGTCGGAGCCGCCACGATTGTTACCATCTGTCTATGACTATTACTATCTGTCCTAGCCCTTCATTACCAACTCGCCGTGAGCACTGAAATGGTGGTACTGCGTAGAACTGTGGCAACTAAGGATATTATCCTGATGATGTCATCTGTTCCCTTGTTAGATATTATGGTGAGCACTTATGTTGTATTGAATGTTTCTAAAATGCAGTTTTAATGTTTTATGTATTGGGCATTGGCCCCATCTGTACACAAACACAAAATAGACATACTAACATACACACATACATTCATGGGGGTTATCCATTTTTAACAAACATTTACGCCAATGCCTGATCCACATAATTCTCTATTCCTGTGTACTGTGTAAAGTAACCATCTATCTCTACCTTCTTCTTTTTTAAAAGAAATTTTATTGCAAGGATATATCAACACGTTTACATTTTTCAACATTTCAATTCATATACCCTCTTTTCCGTATCTCCCCCCCCCTTACTTGGCCTCCCGCAATGCTTCCACCCCTTCTCTACCCTCTTTTATACTCAATTGTTTACATTACAATAAAAAACCCTCTTATTTCATCTATTGTCCCTTTGTTACTATTCTTATCGTTATCCACTTTTTAGGTAACCTTATAATTCATATTTTAAACAATTTTTCCTTTAATATCTTGTTCTTAATAACTATCAAAGCAAAGTAAATTATTTTAACATCCCAATTAGTCTGCATATAATCCTTAAAATCCATCCAATCTACAAAAAACTCTTCGTCTTCTTTATTATTAAGTTTCCGTGTCATTTTGTCCATTTCTGCCATAAAAAGCAATTTCGTTATCCATTCCCATATCTCCGGCACTCTTTCTTGTTTCCAAGATTGTGCGTATGTCATTCTCGCAGTTGTAGTGAGATACCATAACAAAGTTCTTTTGGAAACGTTTACTTCTTTCATTTTAAGTCCTAAAAGTAATATTTCTGGTTCCTTTTTGAAAGTACATTTCAAAATTTTTTGCATTTCGTTATGGACATCCGTCCAAAAAGCCACTGCTTTATCACATGTCCACCACATATGGTAAAAAGAGCCTTCATGTTTCTTACATTTCCAACACTTATTTGACATATTCACATTCATATTAGTTATTTTCTTTGGGGTCATATACCATCTATACATCACTTTATAACAATATTCTTTCAAATTATTACAAATCAAAATTTTCATTAACTTTTCCCACAAACATTCCCAAGATGACATTTATTTCTTTATTCATATTTGCTCTTTTATTGTTTCCTCCTCTGTATACCATTCTAGCAAAAACTTATACATTTTTGAAATCATTTTCCCTTTTTCTGCCCATACACACTCCATTTCATTGTTTTTCTCCCTGAAACCATAACTTTTTTATCTTTCTTAAACAGTACATAAATCTGTCTATAATTTAACCAATCATATTCAAAGCCCAACTCGTCTCTTGCTTTAATCTCAAAACTCTTCCCCTCTTTTTTCAAAATATCTCTGTATGTTAACTAGTCTTTGCCTTTAAACCTTGAAAGCGGTTTTTATTACATCTGCCGGTGCAATCCATAATGGTCTTTCTTCAAAGAAAAATCTTTTGTACCTTATCCAAGTCTCGAACAGTGATCTTCTTATAAAATGATGTTTAAAAAAGTGGTCCATTTTCACTTTTTCATACCACAAATAGGCATGCCAACCAAATTTACAATCATGTCCTTCTAAAGCCAACAACTTCCTGTTATCTAAATTAATCCATTGCTCTAACCATGTTAAGCACACCACTTCATGATAAAGTTTGAAATTCGGTAACTGAAAACCTCCTCTTTCCTTTGCATCACATAAGATCTTCATTTTAATCCTCGGTTTTCTTCCTGCCCATACAAATTTCGATATTTTTTCCTACCACAGTTTAAACACCTTTGTTTCTCTAATTATCGGAATGGTCTGAAATAAAAACATCAAACGTGGCAAAATGTTCATTTTGACCACCGATATCCTTCCCAATAATGATAAATTCAAAGTGTCCCATTTTTAATGTCCTGTTGTATTTTATTCCATAACTTTTCATAATTGTTCTTAAAAAGATTTCTTCTTGTAACTTCACTTGTTTTTCCTTCGTCATATTTTTACATAACACCTTTGTCTTGCTCCTGTTGACATAAAATTTAGCCAAATCACCAAATTCTTTTATCCTCTCCATTAATATCGGTAAATTACTTACTGGTTCTTCCACCACAAACATAACATCGTCTCAACTTGTCAACCAACTTCTTGTACTTTTTCCTGTCCAGTAAAATCGCTCTTGGGAGTTCTCTCATGATTATTATCTTTTTGCCGTCAATCTCTAGTGGTTGTGTAAATTGTTTCTTAAAAATATCTTCTTTCATTTTCCTTGTTACAAACTGCACAACCACATCCCTTGGTAATTTCTTCTCAGCATACAGTGAATTCACTCTATAAATTAAGTCAAATCCTAACTCAATCTCTCCTTCTTCTTCTTCCAAATATTCCGTCAATGCTGTAGTCACTACTAGACATATGCCTTCGTCTAATTTTTCCTCTATACCTCTTAGCCTAAGATGGTTTTGCATTCCTTTATACTCCATTATAGACTCTAATCTTCGACTCTCTTGTTCCATTTTTTATCTATGTCTTGTGTTCTTTGTTCTATTTCGGTTGACTTTGTTGCCAAACCTTGAACTTCTTTTTTAACTTCTGTCACTTCCTTTTTAACATCTGCCAGCTCTGCTATGACCAATTCCTTCATTGCTGTTATGTTTTTTTCTTGGACCTTTTCCAGCTGCTCCAATTGTTTTTCCATCCGTTTTTCTAGCTGTTGTTCCAGTTGTACACCCAAACTCTGGACAGCTCCCATCATTCGCTTCTCCATCACATCTATTGCAGCCTGCCATTCTCTTTTTTCCTTTCCGGCCATCCTCGGACTTGATATTTATTTATTTATTTATATTTCAATTTCTATACCACTCATGACCCCTAATGGGTCTCAGAGCGGTTTACAGTGAACTACTTGCGTAGTTGAGTGCATAGCTAGGGCCACAATTTCCGCGGGGAGGGGATTCCCTACCAGCACTCATGCGGCGTATCTTTTTCCTTCACCGGCGGGCCTCGTTGTTCCTGACGATCCGGATGACCGGCGACCATCTCCGGGCAGGCTCTGGTGACTCCCGTTGGTGCGCAGTTTCTTCGGGGCGCAGCTTCCAGCTATGCGTCCCATCAGGCTCCTGCCGTGCTGCGTCCCGTCGCTGCGTCATCCCGGCTCCGCCTCCACTTGATCTGGTCGCCGTCTCCTGGGATTGCTGCCACCCCGCTGCCGTTGACCTCACTCCTGGCACGAACCAGGAGGAGGGTGCCCCCTGCCACCTAGGGCAGGTACCCATTTGTCTACTTGTAATTATTTTTGAGCTGCTGGGTTGGTGGGAGCTGGGACTGGGGGCTCAACCCGGCCGCGGTGGGGATTCGAACAGCCATTGTGGCTGTTCGCTATTGATGTTACCTGCAGGCGTCGTACTGCCTGCACCACCACATGTAGATGCTGCCCTTTGCCTTGATCTTGGTTCCGTTTTGAAGCTTTAAAAACTCACTCCCAGCCTTCGTCTTTAATGTTGTCCACTTCTCCAATATGCGCTAATTCGATTTGCCCCGCTTCCGAATTATTTCCCATCAATTATCGTCTGAAAATTAAGTTTTACATTTCAGTCCTCCTCAAAATGGCGGGCACAATTTTTCTATGATTTTCTGGCTAGAGAAGGCTCACTTTTAACTTCCTTTATCCTGTCCGTCCAGATGAACGGTCTTCCGGTGTAATCACTTTCCTTCTCTGATGTCCTTCCGGTCACCCAATCGACTTCCGGAGCTTACTCTAGTATTCATCTTGTCTCCTCCTTTACAGTTCCAACTGGAAGAAATTATCTGCAACACCTTCTAACACAGTCTCGCGATTTTTCCCGTCAGTTTCGGTCACTAACTACGCACTTTTTTTCTTGGTAGCCACAGGAATGTTAAACAAAGTCCGTTTTTAGCAAATTAAATGCTTTGAAAGGTTCTTTTAAAACCGTAGGTGATTAGCTTTTAAAAGTTTTTATGCGCTCGTCCGCTTGGTTCAAACTTGGCTATGACTTCGCACCGGTAAGCAAAATGCTTTTGCTACCTTGCATGTTTATCTTGGGGTTTTCGCATTGCTTCTTCTCACGTCACTTAGTCCTTTGATCTAAAGAAGTCGGGAAATGACGGATTTATGCTGAAACTTCAGCTCGATTGGCTCCTTGAGTGCTGGATCGTAAACGCCCGCTCCGTGGGGGAGGATCAAAGTGTGACACAAGCCTCCTCCAAGACTCGAATCACGCCAATCTCAACCCCCACTTGAACTATATTGCTTGCTTGTCAATCCCCTTGCCTGGGGGATGCTACGTTTGGCAAAGAAGGGCCCAAACTGTCAAAAGGAGCCACCGTCCACGCTGCGCAATTGCAGGATGCGTCAATTCGCCATTTTAGCCCGACCGGAAGCCCCCTATCTCTACCTTCTTCGATCATATATATGTTTCTTTTAATAAACCAATTGTCTGTCAAATATAAACTTGCCTGACCTGGACACTGGGTGTTCAAAAGGCTTCTCCCCTGTGTGGGTTCTTTGGTGCTTCTGAAGAGAGCTACTTTCACTGAATCTCTTTCCATACTCTGACTATTCAAATGGTTTCTCCCATGTGGGTTCTCAAATGGTTCTGACGACTGCCACTCCGACTGAATCTCTTTCCGCACTCAGAACATTCAAAAGGTTTCTCTTCTGTGTGGGTTCGCAAATGGTTCTGAAGACTGCGACTGTAACTGAATCTCTTTAACATTCTGAGCATTCAAAAGGTTTCTTCCCTGTGTGGGTTCTCAAATGGTTCTGAAGATTGGGACTGTTACTGAATCTCTTTCCACAGTCTGAGCATTCAAAAGGTTTCTCCCCTGTGTGGGTTCTTTGATGAGACCGAAGACTGCTACTCTGACTGAATCTCTTTCCACACTCAGGGCATTCAAAAGGTTTCTCCCATGTGTGGGTTGTATGATGCCTCTGAAGATTGGGACTGTTACTGAATCTCTTTCCACAGTCTGAGCATTCAAAAGGTTTCTCCCCTGTGTGGGTTCTTTGATGCTCTTGAAGATTGCCACTCTGACGGAATCTCTTTCCACACTCTGAGCATTCAAAAGGTTTCTCCCCTGTGTGGGTTCTTTGATGCCTCTGAAGATTGGGACTGTTACTGAATCTCTTTCCACAGTCTAAGCATTCAAAAGGTTTCTCCCCTTTGTGGGTTCTCAAATGCTCCTGAAGATTGCCATTCCGACTGAATCTCTTTCCACAGACTGAGCATTCAAAAGGTTTCTCCCCTGTGTGGGTTCTTTGATGCTCCTGAAGATGGCTACTCTGACTGAATCTCTTTCCACACTCTGAGCATTCAAAAGGTTTCTCCCCTGTGTGGGTTCTTCGATGAGACTGAAGATGGCCACTCCAACTGAATCTCTTTCCACACTCTGAGCATTCAAAAGGTTTCTCCCCTGTGTGGGTTCTTTGATGAGACTGAAGATTGCCTTTCAGACTGAATCCCTTTCCACACTCAGGGCATTCAAAAGGTTTCTCCCCTGTGTGGATTCTTCGGTGCTTCTGAAGAGTGCCACTGTCACTGAATCTCTTTCCACACAGTGAGTATTCAAAAGGTTCCTCACCTGTATGTTTTATTTGGTACACAAGGAGCTGTGAGCTATTTCTGAAGTACTTTCTGCGTTTAATGGATTTACATGCCTTCATTATCCTCCGCTTTGCAAAACGTACATTACGCTGTCTGCCATCTCTCTTCTCAACCATATGCCCGCCTTTCTGTCTCTTAGGTGTCCCTCGATTCCTGACGTTTTCTTCCAAGTCTTCATTTTGAAGTCTATGTGGCCTTTGCTGATGATGTTCCGCACCCTCCTCATTTCTCTGATCATCCTCTGCTGGAATAAAGAGAGAGATCCTATTAGCATCGGGGAGGGCTGGTACGGTCCAAAGGCCTGTTACGTGACTGCAGGAGGAAAAGACTGATGGTCCTTTGGCCTGGTGCAGCTTGGCTGTTCTTTACCACCCCTCCACTTTTCTCCAAAATATCCAGTATTTAACGATGCCTCACCCCCTCAAGAACTACAGCCCAGCTCTTGCCAAAAGGAGTTTCTGAGACTCCAGATTTCAGTCCCCAGAGAGCCTCCCTCCCTCCTTACCCAGCAGGCTGCATGATTGCACCAAACCAAATGTTGCTCAGAATAGAATAGCTATTCCTTGCCTGTTCCCTTGACATAACCGTGAAGGATACTCACTCTCAGCCAGCTCATCTGGGAAGGAAATATGCTGTTGGGATCCTCCTGAGGAACTCTCCAGCCTATCTTCGAATGGAAGGCTGTTGTCTGTCTGCACCGTAGTCTCTCTTATACTTCTGGCTTCTTTCACAGGGAGAGAGAGAGAAAGTGATCATTCCTATACGGGGAAGGAAAGACATTCAAAAGTGAAAATTCTTCTGGAATGAAGGAACTATACTCAAGATCAAAGCCCAAGATTTCAACCCCGACGTAAGGGGAATGGATCTGTGAGGCAAAGCATCCAAGTTCCTTTACAGGATAGATGTGATTATTAAGTGGCCTGGTTTGACTTACAGGTTTTCGTTGTTTGATTCTTCCTGCACTTAACATCCTTATCTTTTTCAAGGCCAGACTTCAGAATGTGGTCCTTGGTGAATTGTGAGAACCTGCATCTAGTCGTCTAACCAGGAGGGAGGGGGGATTAGGAGGGTGCAGACAGACTCTGGATAATTCCATCAAGGAGGACCCTTCTGGATTGGGTCATTAAGACCACCTGGCCACAGAGAGGCAGGAAGGATAATCTGGGTACAGACCAGAGGGAAAGCAGGCTAACTTTATGCTCATGCCAAGGTAGTATGCCTTGATATTTTCTTCCTTCATCCTGATGAATATTTCTCTGTAGAGTAACTTAGGCTTCAGATGGAATAATTATGCTACAACAGGAGGTGCCATCGAATACCAAGTATTTCATGTACAAGATAGAAGAGTTAGCTTTTCTTGGTTTTCTGCTGCTGAGGTGCAGAACCTGTGCCGTTTAGAGACGTCTTATTTTTCAAACCTTTGTTTATATATTTAAAATGGGTCTGCTTTACCTGTGTGCTCTGTCCTCGTGAACCCACTGAACAGGGTAGTGCTCTCAGGTGCAAAGAGAAGTGACCCAGAGGGACCCAGGCTTTGGTCCTTGGCAGGATCTCTTCCAGATCTCAGTCAGACCGGATGTTTAATAATCCCATCCCATCACTGCCACAGGAGGTGGCGGCGGCTACAAGAGGGAATTGGATAAGTGTCTGGAGCAGAGGTCCATCTGTGGCTCTTAGCCACAAGGCAGAGATAGGAACTCTCCGTCTGGGGCACCTTAAAGACTCACATTGGCATCTTATTTATTTATTATTTATTAATCATATTTATACCCTTGTTTTAAGTTCTTATGTTAAGAGTGTGTCGTCGAGGTTGGCAGCAGAAAATTGAGATCTGGCTCCTTCCAGGATCTCCCTGATGGCCTCTCTAATCCCCCCCTTTTGCCTCAGAGGCCAGGAGACACCTTCTTTGGCTTGGGGGATGTCCACAACGCTGGCCTCAGTGGCCCCTGGGCAAGCACACACACACGAGCAGCACAGGAAGCTGCCTCCTACTGAATCGGGCCCTTGAAGTCAGTATTGTCAACTCAGTCTGGCAGCGGCTTTCCAGGGTCTCAGGCAGAGAAAGATCTTTTCTCATCCCCTCCTACCCGATCCTCTTAACTGGACGAACTGGGGACTGAGCTGAGAACGGATCTCTGGCCCCGGGCTTTCCCAGAATTCAACACTACTCCCAGCTTGGGAATAGGGGCATTTCCTCGCTGTCCTGCCAGTTCCAGGTCCTTCTGGGTCCTGCTCTTCCATCTCCTTCCCCTTCTCTTGGGTCACCTCTGACTGTGTAAAGATGCCTTCAGTCACTTGGCTATGAAGAGAGGAGGCTTCTCCCTGGGGGGAAGGAGAGACACAAACAGTAAGATGGAAAATAAAAGAGAATGGAGACACACCACTGAACAGCACAAACCTTCATATGCTCAGGAGACACAGAAGAATTGCCCTGGGGGATCAGAACAAAAGGGCTTCTTGTGGTTTGCAGACCAGGCTTTATATCATTTTTCTATATTACAAGCCAAGCTATTTGAAGAAGGAGAAGAAGAAGAGATTGGATTTATACACCATGGCCCTTCACTACCCAAAGGTGTCTCAGATTGGCTAACGAACTCCTTTCCCTTCCGCTCCCCACAACAGACACCCTGTGAGGTAGGTAGGGCCGAGAGAGCTCTTGACAGAAACTGCTCGTCAGAACTAGTGACTGACCGAAGGCCATCCAGCCAGGTGCAAGTGGAGGAGTGGGGAATCAAACCCAGTTCTCCCAGATTAGAGTCCGCGCACTTAACCCCGATACCAAACTGGCTGACATGCCTCCTTGGTCCTTTGGGAAAGTTAAGGATTTTCACAAGCTTAGCCTCTCCGTAAATTAGCTCAGTCTGTCCTCGGGGCTAATTGTAGGCATCTCTTCCGCAGTGGGCCAGAAATGTGAGGGAAGAGCTCTGTCCGAACACCCAGCCGAGGGGAAGGGGCAGGGGTGTGTCTGTGTGAAGAACAAGCAGCTGAGATCGGGAGAGAGTGAAAGAGAGGCTGAGATTTGGCTCAAGGATGTGGAGATGCAGAAACGCTCCCCCTGGGCACCTGACGTGGGGTAGTGGGCCTGCTTTCCGGGCCTCTTGGGTACCAATAAGCGAGCTTGGTATTCTCGCTCACATCTCCCTTAGTGGGCCCTGAGCCCGCCCCTCCTCGGACTGTGCCCTGGCATTTCTCCTTGTTGTGTTGCCGGGGGCGGGGGCGTCTGTGCCTCTCACCTGGCAAAAAGATGCCCGCCTTCCCACACAAACCCCAGTAGCAGGAGGGAGAATCTGGAATTGTCTTATGGCCGCCTCTACCAAGTGTGCTGTGGAGTGAAGGGGAAGGGACGATGTGCCTGGAACAGCCCTGCTCCTTCCCCTGAGTATCCAAAACACTGCTGCGGGTGGGTACTCAAACCCGCGTCCCTGGCACTCCCTGCTATTGTTTACTCCAGGGATCCTGTCGCTCATGGCAGAATCCTCACAGTGATGGGTGCCCATGTGCCATTTCTTCCTCCTGGCCTTGTGTCCATGGGAGGCTGAGACCAGGCATTGTAGCCATATCAGCAGGCTCCGTCCCCCTCTGCCTGTCAGAGGGGAGTCGCCTCATGCCGTGATGGTTGGGCAGCCGTTGGATGGGACGGGGCTGAGGCTGATTCCGATGCAGGCAGGAGCTCCCCGGTGCTTGTGGATGGTTCCGCATCCTCTAGGAGAGGAGTGACCAGTGGCGTGCCTAATAGGGTCTGTCCCAGGAAGACCTGTTTTGTTCAACATCTTTATCAATGATTTGGATGAAAGGATAGAGGGAAAGCTCATTACATTTGCAGATGATACTGAACTGGGAGGGGTGGTAAATATGGTAGAAGACAGAGTCAGGATAGAGGATGACCTTGACAGGCTCGAAAACTGCGCTAAAACAAATAAAATGGATTTTAATTGGGACAGATTTAAAGTTCTACATTTAGTATATTGTCGAAGGCTTTCTCAGCTGGACTTTATTAGCTGTAGATTTTCTGTGTTGGATTTTCCATGTTGGAGTACTCCATCTTTCTGTGTTACATCTCTGAGTACGCCAGTCACAGCTACTGGCGAAACGTCAGGTCCTACAGTGCCAAGACCTCGGCCTCAGAACCTGGAAAATCTACAGCGATTAATTCTACATTTAGGTTTCGAAAAATCAAATGCATAATTATAGGATTGGGGAGGCTTGTCTTGGCAGTAGTATGTGCGAAAAGGAGCAAGGAGTCTTAGTAGACCATACACTGAGCGTGAGTCAGCAGTGTGATGCGGTTGCTAAAAAGGCAAATACGATTTTGGGCTGTATCAGAAGAAGTGTAGGGTCCAGGTCACGCAAAGTGATGGTGCCGCTTTACTCTGCTCTGGTTAGACCTCACCTAGAATATTGTGTTCAGTTTGGGGCACCACAATTTAAGAAGGATGTAGACAAGCTGGAACGTGTCCAGAGGAGGGCAACGAATATGGTGAGTGGTCTGGAGACCAAGTCCTATGAGGAAAGGTGGAAGGAGCCGGATATGTTTAGCCTGGAGAGGAGATGACTGAGAGGTGACGTGATCACCGTCTTCAAGTACTTGAACGGCTGTTATATAGAAGATGGAACGGAGTTGTTCTCTGTTGCCCCAGAAGGTTGGACCAGAACCAGCGGGTTGAAGTTAAATCAAAAGAGTTTTTGGCTAAACGTTAGGAAGAGCTTCCTGACAGTCAGAGCGGTTCCTCAGTGGAACAGGCTTCCTCGGGAGGCGGCGGTCTCTCCTTCTCTGGAGGTTTTCAAACGCAGGCTAGATGGCCCCCTTGGACAGCCCTGCCGATTCCGTGAACTGATATATTACAACAAACAGGACCACGGTGTATAGTAGCCAATAAAACAGTAAATCACCGTGTACAAATAAACAATATAAGTTGGTTTTTATCTATAATGTTCAGAATTCAATTATTAACAAAATTACAACCATAACACTATAATGTGTGATATAAAGCTTAGCAGTACATATAGACTACTACAGTACTAGTTTCAGACAAACAATGGAGTTCTAGTACACTATCCGTTTGCGAGTCCTTCTTCAGGTTTGTCATTCTGTACTTATTTCTTCATAAAAGTGAAGTGCTGCAAGCCATATTTCAAAATGCTAATTCTTATACAGTTTTTTGATGTACGCTACTGCGCTTATTCTGGTGACTGGGAAGCTCCTATAGCAAGCTCTAATGTGACTAGGTCTACAGTATATAATAATTGGCTAAGCTACCCTCAGTGACTGCTGTAACGCTGTTATCTCTAACATGTGCAGGTGGTGTGTGTGGCACGAAGGGAAAACAGTGCGAGCGCTATCGGTTCCCAGCTTCGACTCGAACGCTCTGGGACTCCTTCCCCCGCGCGCAGGAGTCAGGCCTACTGGCCTATGGAGGAGGGGTGCATACGAATGCCCTATATCCCATTTTGCTTGTAGGGGCGACGCCATTCTTTTAACAGTGCTTCTGTTAATGTAGCTATAGCTCTTCAATAAAGTGTAACCTTTCTGATAAGCATGTACTCCGTTGTTAGCTGTGGAACCTGACACCAGGATGGTGAGAGGGTTGGAATTCAAGTCTTAGGAGGAAAGGCTGAAGGAGTTGGGTCTATTTAGCCTGGGAAAGAGAAGGCTTAGAGGGGACATGATTGCAGTCTTCAAGTATCTGAAGGGCTGCCATGTAGAAGATGGAGCAGATCTATTCTCTCTTGCTCCGGATTGCAAGACTAGATCTAATGGGTGGAATTACAAGGGAGTCGTTACCGGATAAATATCAAGAGAAACTTCTTAACTGTAAGGGTAGTTGAGCAGCGGAACAGACTGCCTCGGGAGGTGGTGGATGCTCCTTCGCTGGACGTTTTCAAGCGGAGGCTGGATGACCTTCTTTTGGGTAAGCTGTAGGTATGTAGGGCTATCTTTCGGCTCTGCCCCTGCAGAGTGCAGGAGGTTGGACTGGATGACCTGCAAGGTCCCTTCCAACTCTAACATCCTACAATTCTATGATTCTAAGAATGGCTCCAGAGCAAACTAATTGATGCAGCGGCCAAATCGCTCGCTCACAGCTTTAAATGCCAGGAGCTCACAAAGTTGAATTTTTGCTCACAGGACTCCACAGCTTAGAGGGAGCGTTGCTTGGGGCCACGGGACCCGATCCCACTCCTGCTTCCTCTCCGGCAAGCCCTCCCGCCTGCCTGACTGTCAGGTGCCCTTCGCCCAAGTCACCAGCATCTGAAAGGCTCCCGCTGGCAGCTGAGCGAGCAGCTGAGGTCGGCCCTTACACTTGCCAGCTGCTCATGGTGGTGAGGAAAGGGGGTCCAGAAGTCGGGGGGGGCCCTTCGTGGTAAGGCCCCACCCTTCCGCTTCAGCAGATGATCTCGGGTTCCAGCATTAGGGAAGAGGGAGAAAAGTTTCTCCCTGTCCCCTCTCTCAATGCCAGGGCTTCTATATGTTTATAGCCAAGTCGGCCAAATCTTTGGAGACTTCGATCCAGTGACTGGAGTTGTAAACGGGCGAGACAGATCTTTCTACAAACCTGAAAAGGGCCCCAGGTTTGCAGAAAGCTGTGAGATCTAAAAAATGACCAACAATGCTGATATGGTTAAAAAAAAAAAAAAGAGTGCCTGTACCTTTAAGCAAACGATTCCCCCAGTGCCCGTTGCTAGGCAACCACAGTGTTCCAAGGTGGGTTCCCCTGAGTCAAAAAGTAGGGGGAGATGTCAGGGTCCTTTCCAGGCCTATCTTTGGCCTTGGAGGGGGAGCTCATCAGGGCCAGGCCTGACTAGGGTTGCCAGCTCCAGGTTGGGAAATTCCTGGAGATTTTCTGGTGGAGTCTAAGGAGGGCAGGGTTTGGGGAGTGGACAGACCTCAGCCAAATACAGTGCCACAGAGTCCCCTCTCCAAAGCAAGAGGTTTCTCCAGGGGGACAGGTCTCTGTTGTCTGGAGTTCAGTTGTAATTCTAGGAGATCTCCAGGTCATACCTGGAGGTTGGCAGCCCCTGTCCCGGAAGCAACCTCTGGGGGACTCGATACCCCTCGACTTGCATGACTCAACTAGGCCCGGCTGCTTGCCACTCTTCAACGATAGCCACTTGGTGAAAGCGAGTGTGGTGCGGCCGTTAGAGCTTCAGAGTTGGGTCTTGAAGACCCAGGTTCGAATCCCCATCTACTGGGGAAGCTCACTGGGTGATTTTGGACCAGGTGCATCCTTTTAGCCAAACCTTCCTCACAGGGCTGTGGTGTGGATAAAAAGGGTGGGGGGAGAATAATGCAAGCTGCTTCGGTCCCCCCAATGTGGAGAAGGGTGGGGGTATAAATGAATTAAATGAAGAATAAACACAACTGAAGTTGGGAGGCAGGGAAAAGGGAAGTGAATGACTGAGGAGAGAATGAGGCAGGGGAAGGGGGGAGAATGTACCATGCAAAGGGGCCTGCCCCCCCCACACAACTGGGCCACATGTAAACTAATTATATAAAGAATAAATATGGGAGGCAGATAAAAGAAAGGGTAGTGTATGGCTGAGAAGGAGAGAATGAGGCAGGGGAAGGGGGGAGAATGTGGGGACTGCCCGGGGGGAGGGGAAAAGGAAATACTGCGGGGAGGGGGATATAAGGGAAACCGAGGGTCCAGCCTGCAAGTACCTGAGGTCTCCTACCATGTAAGGGGGCCTGCCCCCCCCCACAACTGGGCCACATACAAATTAATTAAATATGGGAAGCAGATAAAAGAAAGGGTAGTGTATGACTGAGAAGGAGAGAATGAGGCAGGATGTAGGGACTGCCGGGGGGGGGGGGGGAATGAGGAAATACTGTGGGGAGGGGGATGCGAGGGAGAGGGAGGCGGGGCCACCCTGCGAGTACTAGAGAGCTGCTCCTAACCATGCAAGAGAGCTGCCCAGTGAGGATCGGTTCAAATGCTCAGGTCTGTTTTGCATAGAGAAAAGAGGCCAGGAAAGGGAGTCGTGACAGAGGTCGAGAACGTGTCTATGGGTGTGTGTGGTGGTGGTGGTGGTTCTCCTTCGTTCCTCTCTGCAAAGCCAGGAGGGTCCCTGACGCAGGAACAGCAGTGCCTTCCTCGCGGAGGATCAGGGGCCATTTTGTAGAAAAAGAGCTCATTAGCATAACTCATTTGCATATGCCACACCCCAGACATCACCGGAAGTGTGTCAGAAGGCAACACCCACCGCTCAGGCCCCACTGGACTGTTCTGGACTGCTAGCTATTGGGGGGGGGAGCGTGCAGATCTGCCCTCACAGAGGAGGGAGAGCTTGTGCCTGAATAAAACTTGGTCTTAAAGGCGCCACTGGACTGTTTTGGACCGGGAGGCCGGGGGTGGGCGGGCTCTGCAGCTTACCTGGCTGCTTCTTGCTCTGACTGAGGGCTGCTGGGAGCAGGGGCGGGGCTTGTTGCATGTGCCCACCCCCTGGGCTCCTTACTGCCAAAGCTCCGCTCCTCCAGGCAATGACCCCTGGTCCTGGCTCCCTTCGCCTGAGAAGGCAGGAAAAGTCCCACGTCAGGGCAGCCCTTGTGGAGGAAGCCTTTTCGAGGGGGAGGGATGATGCATCTGGGGAAGCTATTCCAGGTGGAGCCCAAGGCCCCCTCCCCGGCCCACCCCCCACCAGCCTGGGGAGGAAGAAGCAGCGATAGGATGCATACCCCATGGCCCTTCACTACCCCGGAAGGAGTCTCAGAGTGGCTAACAAACTCCTTCCCCTCCCCACAACAGACACCCCTGTGAGGTAGGCGGGGCTGAGAGAGCTCTTGACAGAAACGGCTCCTTTGCAAGGACAGCTCTTAGCAGAACTACAGCTTGCCCAAGGGAAGGCGCCTGAGGGTCTCCTCTGCGAGGAAGG
>NW_015160361.1:37445-38354 GCF_001447785.1 Gekko japonicus
CCCACACACATAGGCCCCCCCCCCACCTTCCTGGGTGGTGGGCAGAGCAGCTGCAGGGTCCCCAAAGGAGAGGGGCTTTCCCCCGGCCCTCCCCCATCCCCCTGCGAGGAGCCCCCCTCCGCGGTTGGGGGGTCCCCTTCCTTCAGCCCCTCCGGTCGCCACCAGCAGTCTTCTCCCCCCCCCTTATTCCTGCAACCCGCCCCCTCCCCGCGGGCATTTTTACTTTCTTTGGCGCCTTGCCCCCCATGCACCCCCCCCCGGTCTTCCCGCCCCCTCCGCTTGGGCTCCTGCTTGCGGAAGGGGGCTCCAGGGGGGCGACCAGCCTGCGCTCCTCGAGAGAAGGCGGGCGGGCGGCACGGTGGGGAGGGGGTCTCCTGGGTGCAGGCATCAGCCCCCCCCCCCAATGCTTCTTCCTTCCCCCGGGCGGGCGCCCCAGCGAGAGGGCAGGCGAGGGAGCCCGGAGGAGGCCCGGCCGGCGCCCTCCCGTCGAGGAAGGTCGTCCCCTAAAGCCCCCGGAGCGGGCTCGAGACGAGAAATCCAAGAGGGGGCCCGATCCTGCTGCGAGGGTCTCTCTCTCTCTCTCGCAATCACGTGGCATCCCTCGGTGGGGGGGGAAGGGGGCTTTCCGGGAAGAGACATTTGTTTTTTAAAAACGACAACACCCCATATTCCTTGCATCTTGAAACGCTCTGATGCCAGACTCCCCATCCAAAAAAAGGCACGCGACAGAGCCGCGCTCCTCTCCCTCTCTCCCTCCCAGGACTGAAAAGCCACCCCCTCCCCGGCCAATGACTTACTTGCGAGGAGTACACCTGCCCGGCTGCAAAGGGCTCTTTTCCCTCTCCTCCTCCTTGTTGCAGAACCGCAGTCCTCGCGGGTCCCTCCGGCCGTTCAAATAGCAGAGCCCCC
>NW_015160361.1:38664-42373 GCF_001447785.1 Gekko japonicus
GGGCAGGAGGAAGGAAATACTCTTTCTGGGGTTGGGGGGGGGGTCGCTGCCACTTGAACGGCCCAAGAGGCCCGGGAGGGCTTCAGATCTGCAACTGGGGGGAGGGGGGAGGGAGAAAACCTTCCCACTGGATCCCGGGCAGGTTTCCTCGCAAGTAAGTCATGGGGGAGGGATAAGCTTTTGTGTGACTCAGGAAAGCGCCACCTCCTCCTCCCCGGCCACGGAATTCTGTGCGTCTCTCGGGTGCGGCTGCCGGACTCTCCGGTTCTATCCTCGCCTTTATGCTTCGCTCATCCCAGCAGCAGCAGCAGCAGCAGCAGGGACTCCTGCAGGGGCCCCCCCCCGCCAGTGGGCAGAATCTGCA
Source organism: Gekko japonicus (assembly GCF_001447785.1). Classification (NCBI taxonomy): domain Eukaryota; kingdom Metazoa; phylum Chordata; class Lepidosauria; order Squamata; family Gekkonidae; genus Gekko; species Gekko japonicus. Next base: position 39,029 of record NW_015160361.1, read on the forward strand.
ACTCCCCCCCCCTCCAGGGGTGCCTTCTCCTTGGAGCCCCCCCTACCTCGTCCAACGGCCGGCCTGCGGAGGTCAGGGAGGCCCCCAGCTTTCCGCAATAGGGCAGGCCCCCTACAGAAAGATCCACAGAGTCACTTGGAGCGATTATCGGAGTCTGTGGTCTGTACTGATGTGTATTTGGTGTTGCTGCTGTCAAGTCACAGCGGGCTTAGGGCAACCCTGTTGGGCTTTCAAGGCAAGAGTCGGAGACATTTTGCCGTGGCCTGCCCCTGCCTCACGACCCTGGCATTCCTTGCCATCCAAATATCAGCCCAGATCCGATGAGATCGGACTAGCCGTGGCTATCCAAGGTCAGAGTACTGATGTGTATTAAGTAGCATCCTGTTTTGTCATTTCTGTACTGTTATAGGTAGAGAGGCCCAGAAAGGACTTCCAGGTGTGACATCCCGTCTGCCATTTTTCTGGGGGTTCGTTGCCTCCCCCTCTTCATTCCAGGCAGCCCCTGAGCTCTGACCTGGGGAGGCATTAGGCTCCTCCGCCCCTTCCCCCCCCCAGCTGTTGCCAGACACATCCAGCCTGTGGAGGAGGTGTCTGCATATAGTGAAGCCCTTACCAGTTGCTTTGCCCTGGACTCCAGTTCATGTTGAGAGTAGCCTCTCCTCTGATGTGCAGGGCACGGCCTGGTTCCCCCCCACCCCTCCTTTCACAGAGGGGCTTTTGCGCCTGCAGTTGCTGCCCAAGTGTCCCTTTCTTAACAGCCAGGCCTCTTCTCTGGGAGGTACTTTCAGACAAAATGCCCCTCTTTTAATATCACTCCTCCAAACCATTTGTACACTGCACAGTCTGGCCTAGAAGTGAAACCAGGATGGGGGGGGGAGTTGCAGAATGAGGGGAGACCAGTGGGGTACCGCAGGGATCGGTACTTGGTCCACTGCTTTTTAACTTGTTCATTAGTGATTTGGAGTTGGGAGTAAGCAGCGAAGTGGCTAAATTTGCGGATGATACAAAGTTGTTCAGGGTGGTGAGAACCAGTGAGGATTGTGAGGCACTCCAAAGGGATCTGTCAAGGATGGGCGAGTGGGCGTCAACATGGCAAATAGGGTTCAATGTGGCCAAGTGCAAGGTGATGCACATTGGAGCCAAAAATCCTAAATACAAATACACGTTGATGAGGTCTGAACTGGCAGAGACTGAACAAGAGAGAGATCTTGGAGTCGTAGTAGACAACTCACTGAAAATGTCGAGACAGTGTGTGACTGCAATAAAGAAGGCCAATGCTATCCTGGGGACTATTAGGGAGGGCATTGAAAACAGAGCAGCCAATATCATAATGCCCCTCTATAAATCAATGGTGCGACCTCATTTGGAATACTGTGTGCAGTTCTGGTCACCACACCTTAGAAAGGATATTATTGCTTTGGGAAAAGTGCAGAAAAGAGCAACTCGAATGATAAAAGGGTTGGAACACTTTCCCTATGAGGAAAGGATAAAGCGTTTAGCGCTCTTTAGATTGGAGAAACGATGAATGAGGGGTGACATGATTGAGGTTTATAAGATTATGCATGGGAAAGAGCAGGTAGAGAAAGAGGTACTTTTCTCCCTTTCTCACAATACAAGAACTCGTGGGCACTCCATGAAATTGCTGAGCGGTCGGGTTAGAACAGATAAAAGGAACTACTTCTTCACCCAAAGAGTGATTAACACATGGAATTCACTGCCACAGGAAGTCGTGGCAGCTACAAGCATGAACGGCTTCAAAAGGGAATTAGATAAGCATATGGAGCAGAGGTCCATCAGTGGCTATTAGCCAAAAGGTATAGATAGGGGCTCTGGGGCAAGTGATGCTCTTTCTTCTTGGTGCTTGGGGGGGGTCAACAGTGGGAGGGCTTCTAATGTCCTGGCCCCACTGGTGGACCTCCTGAGGGCACCTGGTATTTCTTGGCCTGATCCAACATTGGCGTCTCTTATGTTCTTATGAGACAAGCCTGGGAAACTTTTGGGTAGGTGACTCAGGGTAACTGACTTGTTAGTCGCTCTCCTCCCCACCCCCAAAAGAACCAGACAATCTTATCGAGGGCTATTAGCTACACTCATGCAGACTGTCACGAGTTTCCCTCGGTCTGTGTCCACCCTGGGAAATCTGATGAAGGTACTGTGTTAGGGGCACATGAATCAGAATGCCCCAGGCTCAATTTTTCCTGTACCTGTTCATTCTCCACTCCACAGATTGTGTGTGTGTGTTCTTTCAACACCAAACACAGCTCCCTTTCTCTTGTGTAGGTCCTTATTCCTTCTCTCCAGAGAAACGCCGGCTGTTCTCTTTCACAACCTTCCACAAACAGTGACCTTGAGACCTGGTAAATATTGCCCTTCCTGAATCACTTTCCCCACTACTTCTTTTTATTTTCCTCGTAGAGAGTTTGTGTATTTCCCCCATGTTGCAGACAATGGATACTTGAGAAGGATTTGGCAGAAGGTCTGGGAAGTTAGAGAGAACTCCCATACAAGCCAAACAGTGAAAGGAGTTATTGCTTCTTAGGGACAATGAGAATAATTTCCTGCCAGTGTAAAGTTGAGAGAAGAACCCTGGTTTGTGGTAAGGGGGAGAAGCTTAGACACCTCAGGAGTTAATGAAAAGCTGTATTATCTAAAGGGAAACCTGTAATATCTGAAGGAAGAAATCTAAAAACATCAGTAAGAACTGTGTTAGTGCTGAATTATACTAAACAAAGTTCATCTCAAAGAAAGAAAGAAACAGAAAATCTTGGAAAAAACCTACAAATACACTCTCTTGATTGTTCTAAGAATTCACCTCTGTATACATTAGAAAGTTTTTTACCTCAGCAATCTCAAACACTTGACTTTTCCTATTATGCATATGCTAGGAACAAGGCCCGTTGTGGAAATAAATACAACAAACTCTAGAAAGAAGCTCTGGGCGGGTGCTCCGGCCTGGGGCACTCAGCATCAATTTGCTGTGCCAACCTCAGCAGGGTATAATGACACAGAGTCCACTATTTCTACCAGGGGAACTGATCTCTGCCATCTGAAGAGCAGTTATAATTCTGAGTGATCTCCACCCCGCACCTGGAGATTGGTAACAATGGTTCCCCAGGAGGAAATGGCTGGTTTGGAGGGTGGAGTCTATGGCATTGTACCTGTCTGAGGTCGCACCCCTCCTCAAACCTCACCTCCAGGCTCCACCCCTTAGATCTCCAGAAATTTCCCAACCTGGAGTTCGAACCCTATCTCCTTCCCAACCTATCTATCTATCTATATATATCTATATATCTATATATCTATATATCTATATCTATATATCTATATCTATATCTATATCTATCT
>NW_015160361.1:42466-42573 GCF_001447785.1 Gekko japonicus
TCAACCCTGACTGTTCCCTGGACGGCCAGATAATGAAACTGAAGCTCAAATACTTTGGCCACCCAATGAGAAGGGAGCACTCACTAGAGAAGACCCTGATGCTGGGA
>NW_015160361.1:43940-48755 GCF_001447785.1 Gekko japonicus
GACCTCGCACAGCCAGGAGATGTTGGGTCCCGGACCGAAGTGCTCGCGGGGGAACATATGAGGAAAGGCGGTCCCTTAGGTAAACTGGACCCAGACCATGGACCGAAGTGCTCGTGGGGGAACATATGAGGAAAGGCGGTCCCTTAGGTAAGCTGGACCCAGACCATGTAGGGCTTTAAAGGTAAGAACCAGCACTTTGAAACGAATCCGGTACGCTATTGGCAGCCAGTGCAGCGCTTTCAGCACAGGCTGGATGTGGTCCCTTCTAGGAAGACCCATCAACAGCCTGGCCGCAGCATTCTGCACTAGCTGCAGCTTCCGGATTTGCGACAAAGGCAGCCCCATGTAGAGAGCGTTACAGTAGTCTAGCCTCGAGGTGACCGTCGCATGGATCACTGTGGCCAAGTCACTGCGGTCGAGGAAGGGGACCAACTGCCGCACCAGCCGCAGATGGTAGAAGGCTGACTTGGCAGTGGCTGCCACCTGGGCCTCCATAGATAACGAGGAGTCCAGGAGCACTCCCAAACTCCTAACCTTCGGCGCTGGCACCAAAGGCAGCCCATCGAAGGTCGGGAGAGGGAGCCCTAACCCCAAACCACCGCGACTCAGTCCCAGGACCTCCGTCTTCGCCGGGTTTAACTTCAGCCTGCTCAGTCGGAGCCAACCAGCCACGGCCTGTAATGCCCGGTGCAGATCTTCAGGGACAGAGCTCGACCGGCCGCCCAACATCAGATAGAGCTGGGTGTCATCCGCATATTGATGACACCCAAGCCCATACCTCCGGGCAATCTGGGCAAGGGGGCGCATATAGATGTTAAACAGTAGCGGGGAGAGAACAGCCCCCTGAGGCACCCCACACACAAGAGGGTGCCTCCGGGACTGCTGCTCCCCTATCACCACCCTTTGTCCCCAACCAGGGAGAAAAGAGGTAAGCCATTGAAGGGCGAGCCCCTGAATCCCCACGTCGGCGAGACGGTGGGTCAGCAGCTGATGGTCGACCATAACGAATGCGGCCGACAGATCTAACAACAACAGCGCCGCCACACCGCCTCGATCCAGATGCCGTTGGAGGTCGTCAGTAAGGGCGACCAATACAGTCTCCGTCCCATGCCCCGGGCGAAAGCCGGACTGGAAGGGGTCTAGGACCGTGCCCTTCATGGCTAATTCTTAAGAAACCAAAGGTGCAAACTGCTGCCATTGGGATGAGGCATGAAACAAAATATTGGACACAAATACGTAGTTTGAGCCCACTTGCGGGGAGGGCGGGATATAAATATAAATAATAAATAGTTTTTAGACCTGCCCCACTACTTGTCCCCTACTGGGGGGTCTCGAGGAGTTGGGGGTGGCAGTAAGAGTGAGCTTCAGCATGGCCCGAGAGAACAACCCAAAGGCCCCTGGCTGGCCCAAGGGACACTGAGGTCAGTGTAGTGGCTGTCACCCGAGCCAGAGAGGGTGTCCTGGGCTGGAGCCAAGGAGGGGCTGAGAGAGGCCCTCAGGGAAGGGGTCTGCTCCCCAAATCACTCGTACACGTCCACTCCTGGTAGCTAGCAAAAGAGAAAACACGTGTATTGTGGGGTCTTAATTCCCGAGTTGGAAGAGGCCTCCAAGATAATGACGAAGCAACAAGAGCATCCTACACGGGACGTTTATGAGATCCTATGAGGTGGCAGTCAAAGCCACGAAGAGGGAGTTCTACGCAGCCACGATTGCGTCTGCAAGCTCACGCCCGGCCCATTTGTATAGTACTACATATTTGGTCTTCAACAGTCTTGCCACAGGGCAGACAAAGTACTAGGGAACTGGATATAGGCTGTGAGGCTTTCGCGAGCTATTTTGCAGATAAAGTCTTGTCGCTCCGCCGCGACCTTCCCTCCGCAGTTGAGACAGTGAGCGAACTCGAGGCTCCAGGCACGTCTTCTAGTCCGATTTTGGATTATTTCAGTCCACTCAGTCTAGAGGAAGACGACAGATTGATCTCGACAGCATGCCCAACCAAGTGCAACCTTGACCCGTGCCCCTCTTGGCTAATTAAAGCTGGACGTGAGGGGTTTCGAGGTGCCCTCAGGGATATTATTAACAAGTCCCTCTCTGAGGGACTGTTCCCGGGGGCTCTCAAGGAAGCAATGGTCTGCCCTCTCCTAAAAAAAACCATCTCTGGATCCGGTCGCATTGGCTGGTTTCCAATTTGCCCTATTTGGGCAAATTAATTTAGAGGGCAGTGGCGATACAGTTGCAGAGCTTTATGAATGACACTTACATGTGAGATCCTTTCCAGTCCAGCTTTCGCCCAGGCCACGGGACGGAGACGGCACTGGTCGCCCTAACAGATGACCTCCGGAGGCCTCTGGATCGGGGCGGTGATGCGGTGCTGCTGTTGTTGGACCTGTCGGTGGCGTTCGACACGGTCAACCACCAGCTACTGATCCACCGCCTCGCCGACATGGGGATTCGGGGGCTCGCCTTGCAATGGCTTTTCTCCTTTCTCCAAGGTCGGGGACAAAGGGCGGCTATTGGGGATCAGCTGTCCCGAAGGCACCCGCTAATCTGTGGAGTGCCTCAAGGGGCGGTGCTTTCCCCGATGCTATTCAACATCTATCTATATGCGCCCCCTTGCCCAGATTGCCTGGAGGCACGGGCTGGGCTGTTACCAGTATGCGGATGACACCCAGCTCTTATCTGTTGTTGGGTGGTCAGTCCGACTCTACCCCAGAAGACCTGGACCGGGCATTACAGGACAGGCTGGATGGCTTAGACTGAGTCGATTGAAATTGAATCTGACGAAGACGGAGGTCCTGTGCCTGAGTCGGAGCAGATCGGGGGAAGGGATCCAAATACCGGCCTTCGATGGGGCGCCGTTGGTGCCAGCGCCGAGGGTCAGGAGCTTGGGAGTGCTCCTGGATGCCTCCTTAACAATGGAGGCCCAGGTAGCAGCCACTGCCAAAGCCACTGCCTTACTCGAACACAATGATCTGGCAACAGTGATCCACGCTATGGTCACCTCAAGGCTGGACTACTGCCATGCTCTCTACATGGGGCTGCCCTTGGTGCAACTCCGGAAGCTGCAGCTGGTGCAAAATGTGGCGGCCAGGGTGGTGATGGGTCTCCCTATGCGGGAGCACATCCATCCTGTGCTAAAGACACTGCACTGGCTGCCAATAGCATATCGGATTCGCTTCAAGGTGCTGGTTTTGACCTTTAAAGCCCTTTATGGTCAGGGGCCTGCCTACCTGAGGGACCGCCTTTCCCGCATGTCCCCCAGAGAGCACTACGATCAGGGTCGCAAAGCTGCTTCGCCCTCCCCGGTCCTAAGGATGCCAGGCTGGTATCGACTAGGACCAGGGCCTTTTCTGTAGCAGCTCCAACTTACTGGAATGAGCTTCCGGATGAGATCAGGGTCATACGGGACCTCTCACAGTTCCGCAGGGCCGCGAAAATGGAGCTCCTCTGCCAGGCGTTTAGTTAAGGAGCTGCACGTCATCATCGATGCCCTGTGCTGATTTTATTGCCAGCCTGAGCCCGCCGAGAGTGGATGTACTGCTGACTGCATGTTTCTAAATGCACTCTACCATAGCCACATCGCCCTCGATATGCTAGTGCTTTTAATAATTTTATAATGTATTTTATATTGATATTTATATTATTGATTTATCTATTGGTTCCTTATGTAAGCCGCCCTGAGACAGTCTCGGCGGGGAGGGCGGGGTAAAAGTCAACATAATACATAACCAGATAAATCTAGCTGACCCACCCCCTGCACATTGCAGGAAATTCACAAATACCTCCCCCTCCACACACCTGCAGTGACCGCTGTTCCACGCCCAGAAGACGACGAAAACACTTCCAGGGTTGCTTCCTGACCCCAAAGTGGCAATCAGCATTTCCCTAGGCGTGTAAAAAAGGGCCAACAAAAACTAAGCTCTGAGAGAACTTGTGACTGACCCAAGGTCACCCAGCTGACTTACGTGGAGGAGTGGGGAATCAAACCTGGTTCTCCAGATGAGAGTCTGCACTCTTAACCACTACACCCCACACTGGCTCTCATGGTGGAGCAGGAGGAGAAATCTTCCTGTTGTCAGAACCCACAGCCAACAACATAGTAAACACTTCTCAGGAAAGGTAATACTTTATTGAAGAGCTATAGATGCATTAACATAAGCACTGTTAAGAATGACGTCTGCCTATCGGGCATAATAGGATATAGGGTATTCGTATGCACACACACACCCCCACTGCCCTGGCCAATAAGTCAAGCTCCTGCACGCGAGAGAAGGAGCTCAGGCTGTTAGCGCTGAAGCTGGGAACAACCGCGCTCCCATGGGTCCCTGGAAGCTAGACATCACACCACCTGCGCAACTTAGAGATAAGTGTTACAGCAGCTACGAAGCACAGAAGGAATGCACTGGCAATTAGTATTCAACTGACCTCCCCAACCCCCATGGGCGCATAGCTGACACCTGTCCAGTACTTAAGATGCGATCGAATTGGTTGGGGCCGGCCCATTGCTCATTGTCTTGATTCTATGGGTTGTTATTAAGGCCAGATCATCAGGGAGGGAACCCCTTAGCTCCTTGGGGGGGGGGGAAGGCCGTTCGGTGGGCTCCCACCAGATGTGGCTTTCGCGTGATGAGTTGGAGGAGCGGCTTCACACTCCTTGCGCGCTCTCAGGATGACTCGCTGCTGTTTTGATATCTGCTTGATCCAGACTCCCTTTCCCATGGCTAGGCCCATGCTAAGATGTGCGAGTGTGGACAGGGATCCAAAACGGAGCTCCCCCATGAGAAGGAGGAGGAGGAGTCCCCCCCCCCCCGGGGG
>NW_015160361.1:48887-70707 GCF_001447785.1 Gekko japonicus
GGATAGGACTGTGGGCTTTGATCCTGACCATGTTTCCACCCTTATGGAAGAATTCCCCCCCTCTTCCTTGGGTTTCTTTCCTGTATAAGAACGGTCTCCCCACCCTACCCCAACCCCACACAAAGAAGCCAGGCATGCAGGAGAGACTACGTAAAAACAGTCAGTCTGAACTAGGCAAAAGGGTAATCAGTTATTCTTTTCAGTCGTCAACCTAGATGCCATAGTCCCCAACAACAACTGATATCCCTTTTCAGACCATGGGGGAGGTCCCTTGAATTCCCAGGTTCACTTGGTCAGGTCCTGGCATCTCCCTCCCCTATTCCAGCACCAGATGTAGAGGAGACACTTGGGGAAATCTAGAGGTTCTCTTTGGAAAAAGCCAAGGAAACTTTTATTTATTTTTATTTATTTATTTATTCCATTTTTACCCTGCCCTCCCCGCAAACAGGTTCAGGGCGGATTACACAGGGGCACAAGCCCATTCAGAGATGGAGATGGTATTGGGTGCAGTAAATAAGAAGCCTGGAGACCGACTGGTGGTGAAAGGCAGAACGTTTATAGTGCAATAATGGTAACTATATACAGAGAACATACAGACTGTTACACAGCATAACATACCTCGGTTGGAGAGAGCTATGTCTCCCACTTGGCTTATCAAGCTTAGACATTATATACAACACACAGCCAATGAACATCAGGGTAAACTAATTACCTACTCCTAATGACTACAAGGGGTAGCACCTGCTCGTTTAACACCTGGCTGTTACAGTGTTAGCCACTTAGTCATGACAACTAAGACTTAGGCACTTAGATCTTCCTGATCTATACACATGCTGTAACAGCTTGCTACCTCACTACACAGACATATATCCCGATAGATGGACCACAGGCAGGCAGAAAGCCACGTTTAATGTGTATATTGTTGTATAGTTCAGTGTACAGCGGGAACAAAGCCCTGACATGCTTCGAGCGTGGATGGAATTTCAAGTGCAAATCAGACCTCCTCCTGTGGGTGCTAACAGGTTCTCTCTATTTATTACCAACAGGGGGCGATGGGAGAAATGAGGAGGACGAGGAACTGCATCATCTGTCGCCAGATGAAGTCAAGACTGAAGACCTGAGTGGAAACTTCGGGACTCAAGGCGAACCCAAGGGGCAGAATGGAAGCCACCTAGTGGAGAAGAGGGACCAACCCATTCCTTTCCAAGGGGAGGACTTCTGTGAAGCAGTTCATCACATGGTAGAAGAAATGTACACGTGCTTGGGGTGTGGAATGATCTTCTCAGATGAAACCCAATATAATGTCCACCTCCAACTGCAGTGTGGAAAGAAGACCCATCAGTTCCTGGACTATGGAAAGAGCTTCCTTTGCAGAGCAGAACTCCTTAAACATCAACAGACGCGTGGAAGAGAAAAACTTCATAATCTCTCAGACTGTGGAGAAAGTTCCTCAGAGAAATCAGAGCTTATTAAACATGAAAGCATCAATTCAGAGGAGAATCTGCTTATCTGTTCGGAGACTGGAATGACATACTCTGATGAAAGACATGAAAATCTACATTTCCCAAGGGACATTATAATGACGGCATGTAAATGCTTTCGGTGTGGAAGGTACTTTAACTACAGATCTCAGGACTTTTTGAACAAACGAATACACAAAGGGGAGAAACTTTTTGAATTCTCAGAGTGTGTAAAGAGATTCAGAGAGAGTAGCCAACTTCTAAAGTATCTAACAACCCAAACAGGGGAGAAACCTTTTGAATGCTTGGAGTGTGGGAAAAGATTCAAACACAGAAATGGTCTTCAAAAGCACCTAAAAACCCACACAGGGGAGAAGCCTTTTGAATGCTCAGTGTGTGGAAAGAGATTCTGTCTCAGACATAATCTTAGAAGCCATCTAAGAACCCACTCAGGGGAGAAACCTTTTGAATGCTCAGAGTGTGGAAAGAGATTCAGCTTCAGTAGCAATCTTCGCAAACATTTGGGAACTCACACAGGGGAGAAACCTTTTGAATGCTCAGAGTGTGGAAGGAGATTCAGGTTGAATGACAATCTTCAGCATCATCAGAGATCGCACACAGGGGAGAAACCTTTTGAATGCTCAGAGTGTGGAAAGAGATTCAATCACAAAAGCCATCTAAAGCTGCATCAAAGAACCCACACAGGGGAGAAACCTTTTGAATGCTTAGAGTGTGGAAAGAGATTCACTGTCCCAGGTAGCCTTCGAAAGCACCTACAAATCCACACAGGAGAGAAACTTTTTGAATGTGCAGTGTGTAGAAAGAGATTCATGGACACAGGTAGCCTTCAAATGCACCTACGAGTCCACACAGGGGAGAAACCTTTTGAATGCTTGGAGTGTGGAAAGAAATTCAGCTTGAGTAGCAGTCTTCGCAAACATTTGGGAACTCACACAGGGGAGAAACCTTTTGAATGCTCAGAGTGTGGAAAGAGATTCAGACAGAGTTGCAATCTTCAGCATCATCAAAGAACCCACACAAGGGAGAAACATTTTGAATGCTCAGAGTGTGGAAAGAACTTCAGTAGCAGTGGCCATCTTCGGCTGCATCAAAGAACCCACACACGGGAGAAACATTTTGACTGCTCAGAGTGTGGAAAGAGATTCAGTCGAAGTTGCACTCTTCAACTGCATATAAGAACCCACACAGGGGAGAAACCTTTTGAATGCTCAGAGTGTGGAAAGAGATTCAGGTCGAGTGACAGTCTCCAGCATCATCAAAGAACCCACACAGGGGAGAAACCTTTTTACTGCTCAGAGTGTGGAAAGAGATTCAGTCAGAAAGGCCATCTTCACCTGCATCAAAGAACCCACACAGGGGAGAAACCTTTTGACTGCTCAGAGTGTGGAAAGAGATTCAGTGACACAGGTAGGCTTCAAAAGCACCTACAAGTCCATACAGGGGAGAAACCTTTTGAATGCTCAGAGTGTGGAAAGAGATTCAATCACGGTGGCAATTTTCAACGGCATCTAAGAACCCACACAAAGGACAAACCTTTTGACTGCTCAGAGTGTGGAAAAAGATTCAGTCAGAGTGTTCATCTGCAACAGCATCTAAGAACCCACACAGGGGATAAACCTTTTGAGTGCTCAAACTGTGGAAAGAGATTCAGTCGGAGTGCCTCTCTTCAACAGCATCAAAGAACCCACACAAGAGAAACCTTTTGAATCCTCAAAGTGCGGAAGGAAATTCAGTCAGCATTCTAATGTTCTACAGCATCAAAGAATCCACACAGGGAAGAAACATTTTGAATGCTCAGAGTGTGAAAAGAGATTCAGTCTGAATGATAATCTTCAACAGTATCAAAGAACCCACTGAAAGAGAAACCATATAACCACTTAGCTTGTGAAAAGACCATAGAAAGGGTTGAAACCACATAAACTCTTGTAAAGTGCTTGATTCTGCCTTGAATCCTGACCCTAACCTGGAAGAAATGATAGAAATATTTGGACTGAGGACAAAACCGAGATAGATTTCACAGGCAAGTAGGAAAGGATGTGTCCTGAGAGTGGAAGGAGATTGAAGGCCGGCCGGTATCTCCTTGACCACTGTAGAATCCACACTGGGGAGGAACCTCATAAATATTCACCCTGTAGCAAGAGCGTGAGGCCGAGATCCAGCCCTCCTGTTTCTCAGATAATCCACACAAGGGTGAACCTTTCCCATAGTGAGTTCTGATGAGGCTCAGGTGTTGGAGGCTCAGAAATGGTTGCCCTCCATCAGTCTATCTGCCAAGCTAACTTCTTCTGACATTTGCTAAACTGGCAATAACCTATTTTCCAAAGCCTGTGATGAAATAGACAAGTCAAGGATAGCAGATATCTGTGGATAGATTTCAGGGGGTCTGTGTACTTGGATGTGGAAAAAAATAACGTCTTTATTTTTTAATTTCTTCAGATATCTCTACCCAAAGGTCAAAGAAGCGCTTCCTGTTGCTTCTTCCTGGAGAGTATTCCTGGAACCGTTCTAGTAAAGGTAAAGGTAAAGGTTTCCCTTGCTCGAAAGCCAGCTGAATCTGACTCAGGAGTGGTGCTCATCTCCATTTCCAATGCTGTTACCTTCCCATCGAAGTGGTACCTATTTATCTACTTGCAATTTCTTGCTTTCGAACTGCTAGGGTGGCAGGAGCTGGGACCAGAGGTGGGAGCTCGCTCTGTCATGCGGTACTCGGGTCTCAATCTGCCGAGCTACTGAACTTCTAATCTGCAGCTAAGCATCTTAACCACTGACCTACCTTGGCCACAGTTCTAGTCTAAAGTCCTCCAAATCTCTGTTCCCTGCTTGAAGTTGGGAGCTTGGCCATCCCCGTTGTCTCCAGCTAGACCTATTAGCATTTCTTAAGAGGTAGCTGAGGTGAGCCTGGAAAGCCATCGAGTGACTTCCTCCTTCTCAGCCTGTTCTCTGCCCAGAGAGGGGAAAAAACCTTAAAATGCAAAGGGGAGCTTCACTCAGGCACGATGTTGGTTGGGGAGGCCTGAGGACCAGTATTGCGCTTCCCATTTTTGGTGGGGTTCAAGAGTTTCCGGGTTATACTGGATTGCAGCATTGTTGCTGGAGGCGTTAATGCCACTGCAGAAAAACACTTTTCTTCCACCTCAGTCTAGTCTGCGAGGCTGCGGTCACATACGCTAAATAATCCATTTTCAGTGCCCTTCCCAACTGGATCTTGCCAGTTCACACAGTAAAATCCATTTGGAAAGTGCCCTGAAAGTGGATCGCAGGTGGATTATTTCATGTATGTGACCACAGCCCAAGGTGGCCTTGACTGGGCCTATCTGACCACCTGGATCCAATGCCACGCTAACTTCAAGGCTGGACTACTGCAATGCCCTCTACATAGGTCCCCCCCAAAAATCAGTTTGGAGACTCCAGTTGGTGCAGAATGGCGCACCAAGACTTTTACGGGGAGCTAAAAGGAGATGGCCTGTTACTCCCATCATTCTGTTGGTTGCCCATCAGTTACCAGGTTCAATTTCAAGTGCCAGCTCTCCCGTACAGAGCCCTTCACAGGCCGGGCCTTTCCTGTCTGTGGGACAGCCTCTCCCTCCATGATCTGCTGCGGCAGCAGCCTTACTCACCCAAGCAGGGCCTTCTTTTTCTCTCTCTAATATAATTTATTCAGTTTTCAAAATTCCAATAACAAGTAATAGCAATCGTTGACAAGATAAGTGTACTTAAACTTAACAGCATAAAAGAAAGCATTTTTCATAAGCTTAGTGTTGACATCAACATTTACCACAAACGAAGAGTGTCTGTGTGAAGAGTGGAGGGTGGTAAGCAGTGGGGTACCGCAGGGACTTGGTCCACTGCTTTTTAACTTGTTCATTAATGATTTGAAGTTGGGAGTAAGCAGTGAAGTGGCTAAATTTGTGGATGATACAAAGTTGTTCAGGGTGGTGAAAACCAGGGAGAATTGTGAGGCACTCCAAAGGGATCTGTCGAGGATGGGTGAGTGGGCGTCAACATGGCAAATGTGTGACTGCAATAAAGTGTGTGACTGCAATAAAGAAGGCCAATGCTATGCTGGGGATTATTTGGAAGGGTATTGAAAACTAATCAGTCAATATCATAATGCCCCTATATAAATCAATGGTGCGACCTCATCTGGAATACTGTGTGCAATTCTGGTCACCACACCTTAAAAAGGATATTATAGCTTTGGAAAAAGTGCAGAAAAGGGCAACTCGAATGATAAAAGGGTTGGAACACTTTCCCTATGAGGAAAGGTTAAAGCGCTTAGGGCTCTTTAGCTTGGAGAAAAGACGACTGAGGGGTGACATGATCGAGGTTTATAAGATTATGCATGGGAAAGAGCAGGTAAAGAAAGAGGTACTTTTCTCCCTTTCTCACAATACAAGAACCCGTGGGCACTCCATGAAATTGCTGAGCGGTCGGGTTAGAACGGATAAAAGGAAGTACTTATTCACCCAAAGAGTGATTAACACATGGAATTCACTGCCACAGGAAGTGGTGGCGGCTACAAGCATGGACGGCTTCAAAAGGGAATTAGATAAGCATATGGAGCAGAGGTCCATCAGTGGCTATTAGCCACAAGGTATAGATAGGGGCTTGGGGGGGGTCAACAGTGCGAGGGCTTCTAATATCCTGGCCACACTGGTGGACCTCCTGATGGCACCTAGTATTTTTGGCCACTGTGTGACACAGAGTGTTGGACTGGATGGGGCTTTGGCCTGATCCAACATTAGCGTCTCTGATGTTCTTATGATCTCTGGTCTTGTTCCTTGAGACACTAGATCAGAGAAGATCGGTAGCCATATCATTGTAAATTCACTATATTCGGCATTAGATTTTTTTGGATTCATTATGTCGGATATTTTTTCCACTATGTAGAAGTTCCATAACTTTTTGTACCATAACTTTAGTGATGGTTTAATTTCTGACTTCCATTTTGAAGCTATGGAGCCAGTTTGGTGTCGTGGTTAAATGTGTGGACTCTAACCTGGGAGAACGGGGTTTGATTCCCCACTCCTCCACTTGCACCTGGCTGGATGACCTTGGGCAAACCGTAGTTCTGATAAGAGCTGTCCTTGAAAAAAGAGCAGTTTCTGTCAAGAGCTCTCTCAGCTCTTGTCTGTTGTGCGGAGGGGAAGGGAAAGGAGTTTTTCAGCCGCTCTGAGACACTTTTGGGTAGTGAAGGGCCGTGGGGTATAAATCCAATCTTCTTCTTTGGCTGCGAATACTAATAAAGCAATTCTTTTTCTTTGTATAGTAGATAAAGCAGTTTCCTTTCTAAGGTTCAAGAGTATAGAACCCAAGCAGGGCCTTCTGGATGCCAGCCTGCAAATGGGCCTGCCCGGCAAGGCTCCGACGGGGTAATTTTGGCACCATTCCACGCGTCGTGTTACTACCTGGGCTTCGCTCCTGCTCCGTTTTTAGACCTCCGCTTGGTTCTGCAACCGACTGCGTTATCTACCGAGTCTCTCCTTCAGTCGATTGTATTGACTTCCTCTGCACAGTCTGCCTTGAATCCACACGGGAAAGGCAGACTTTAAATAATGTGAAAGAAAGAATATGCCTGAAATACTTTTGTGTGATATTATCACTTGACTGACTTGATGAATTAGAAGTATTACGGGAAATGAACTTAGGTGTCTGCTGAGTGTGTAAGGTGTTGCACATGGGGACAATAAATCCCAGCGTCCTGGATAGACTAATGGGGATCAGAACTCGTTGAGACTGAGAGAAAGATCTTGGGGTCGTAGGGGACGGCTCAATGAAAGTGTCCACCCGGTGTGCCGCAGCAGTGGAAAAAGGCACACTCTATGTTAGGGATTATTAAAATCCCTTCGAGACCGCCTCTCCCCATATGAGCCCCGTAGAGCACTGAGGTCCACCAATCAACATCTTTTGGTGGTCCACGGCCCCAGGGACGTCCAGCTTGCCTCAACTAGGACCAGGGTTTTCTCAACACTGGGCCCTGCCTGGTGGAATGAGCTCCCGTGTGAGGTCAGGGCCCTGTGGGATTTATTACAATTCCACAGGGCCTGCAAGACGGAGCTCTTCCGCCGGGCCTTTGGTTGAGGCAGTGGACTTCCTCCCCCTTGGGCCCCTTCCATCTGTAGCCTGGGTCTATCTGTAGCCTGGGTCCTTGGGATCCTAAATGTAAAGATCTCGATGACAAAAACTGATTTTAACATCATCAGCCACTGAAGCATCTGACTTTTATTAGAGTGATCCGGTACTTATGACTTCTGTGTTGTTATGTCATGTTATTTTACACTGTGTTTTAAAATGAGTTTAACTGTATTGTACTTTTATTGCTGGAACCTGCCCTGAGCCCATCAAGGGGAGGGCAGGATATGAATCCAATAAAATAAAAATAAGATAGAAAAGGCAACGGCTGCTAATCAAATGCCCCTGTATAGATCTATGGTGCAGCCTCTTTTGGAATACTGTGTACAGTTCTGGCCACCGTATCTTGAAAAGGGCATCACAGGGCTGGAAAAAGCACAGAAGGAGGCAACTCAGATGATTAAGGGATTGGAGCACCTTACCCATGAGGAATGGCGGAAGAGTCTGGGACTTTTCAGTTTAGAAAAGAGACGACTAAGGGGGAAGGGGACGCCACTTTGGTGTAGTGGTTAAGTGCATGGACTCTAGTCTGGGAGAACCGGGTTTGATTCCCCACTCCTCCACTTACACCTGCTGGATGAGCTTGGGCAAGCCATAGATCTGTCAGGGCTGTTCTTGAAAAAGAGCAGTTTCTGTCAGAGCTCTCTCAGCCCCACCTACCTCGCAGGTTGTCTCTTGTAGGGAGGGGAAGGGAAAGGAGATTGTAAGCCGCTCTGAGACACCTTTGGGTAGTAGAGGGTGGGGTATATCACGGGGGATATAAGCCAGCCTGCGAGCTGGCTAAAGTTGTCTTGTTCTACACCAAATAAAGTACGCTAAGCTGAAATCACTCGTCTGTCTGCGTACTTTTCATATGCAAAGGGGTTTCTGCTACAGAAAGAGCCCTGGTTACATCACTGAATTGTCTGTTTAGTTACCTCATGCAAAATCTAATTATACTTTTTGCTCATCCCACCTTGTATTTTTATAGAAATCTTTTGCATAGGATTAAAAATATAGTTCTTATTTGCTTCTAGAACGGTTGTATAATAATAATAATGTGAATGCTGGTAGCCCTACCGAAGCACAATTGAGCTGCTCAGGGGCCATTTCGTAGAAAAAGAGGTGCAGGAACTCATTAGGATGACTTATTTGCATATGCCACACCCCCTGACATCACCGGAAGTGTGTCAGAAGGCAACACCCACCGCTCAGGCTCCACTGAACTGTTTTGGATGGCTAGCTATTGGGGGGGGGGAACGTGCAGATCTGTCCTGGCAGAGGAGGGAGAGCTTGTACCTGAATAAAACTTGGTCTTAAGGGTGGCGGGGCTCGGCGGCTGAGGACACCGATGCCACTCCCCCCACGGCCGTTGCTGCCGCCTGCAGGCCACCTCCAACCATAACTCTTTAAAGAGCCTGAAAAGTACTGAGAAGCGTTGAGTGATTTCAGCAAGTACTTTTATTAGGATAGAACAAGACAAGGACTGCCAGCTCGCAGGCCGGTATTTATGCCCAGAAAACCCACCACCTAAACACACCCCCTATTACTCTATAGGCTATTTACAGTGGCCGAGAGTCCCATAGGCTCTCGGCCGCGGACCTGGCCCTCTGATTGGTGCGGGCTAGGATCCGCTCGGCTATTGTTCTCAGGGGAGCGAAGCTATGCTGTTTGGCATGACCGCATGGCCCAACGGTCACACACGTGGTCATGGCGGAGTACATTACACCCCTCCCCCCATAGTCCAGACTACCCACACACAGTCTTGGAGATAAGCCGGGGCTGTCCGGTTTCGTGTGGAACGTCGGAGCTTGGGAGTCGGGGTCGCAGGGTTTGCCTGAGGTCTTGGCAGGGAGCTCGGTACCAGGCCGGCCGGTGACGGAGGTGGCGTGCTGTCCTGGAGCCGGGTGGCGGGGGGCCTAGCAGGGGTGCCGGGATCGGCGGCTCGGGAACAGGGCTGGGCGATTCGGCCGATTCTGGAAAATCCAGATCCTCGGGGTCGTTGGGGAGAACCCTCCGCCGCAGCTGATCTATGTGGCGGTGAAGCAGCTGCCCGTCCTTGCAGGAGACCTCGTATGTCCGAGGCCCTCGTACACGGACCACTCGTGCGGGTATCCAGGGCGGACCTTTGGCATAGTTCCTCGCGTACACCAAATCTTCAGGGAAGAATCCTCGGGCTGCCTCTGCTGTTTCGGTGGCGGGTTCCTCCTCGGGTGCTCGGTCCGGGTGCAGCCGATCGAGCCGGGAGGTGGGGCGGCGACCCAGCAGAAGCTCAGCAGGACCGTGGCCCGTCTCCATGTGTGGCGTGTTCCTCTGGCCGAAAAGAAAGACTGCCAATTTATACTCCCAGTCGTGGCTCTCGAATCGGCGGAGCGCCTCCTTGGTGGTGCGCACCATGCGCTCTGCTTGCCCGTTTGTTGCCGGATGGAAGGGCGCGGATCAGACGTGGCGGATCCCGTTGTACCTGGTGAATTCTTGAAATTCACTTGAGGTGAAGGCCGTCCCGTTGTCCGTAACCAAAGTGTCCGGGAGGCCCTGGGCGCTGAAGATGCGCCACATTGCTCGGATAGCCGTCTGAGATGAAATTGTCGGCACTGGCACCACCTCCAGCCACTTGCTGTAGGCGTCGACCAGTATGAAAAAGATCTGCCCCTGGAATGGCCCCACGAAGTCCAAATGCAGCCGGGACCAGGGTTTGTGAGATGACTCCCAAGCCCTTGCGGGAACTCGGGGCAGGTCCGGCTGTGAGGCCTGGCAGGGCTGGCATTGCTTTACTTGCCCCTCAATGTCTCGGTCTAGGCCCGGCCTCCACACGTAACTCCGGGCCAAGGCTTTCATCTGTACCACGCCAGGGTGGGCCTCGTGCAAGGCGGCCAGCACCCTGTCCCAGAGTGGGGAGGGAATCACCACCCGGCCCCCCCACATCACACAACCTTTGTGTGCTGAGAGCTCGTCTTTGCGGGTGGCAAATGCCGAAAACTTGGGACCCACTGCGGCCGCTGGCCACCCCCTTCTCACCCAGTCTAGGACGCGACAGAGGAGTGGATCCTTGGCGGTGCGACGAGCGACCTCCCCGACGTGCACCGGCTGATCAGGCAGCTACTCCAGGAGTGCGATCTGGTGGGCGGGGGCAGGGTCCGGGTCCGTCGTGGGCAGCGGTAGGCGGCTCAGGGTGTTGGCGTGCCCCATCGCTTTCCCGGGCCGGTGGAGAAGCGAGTAGTTGTAGCCCGCCAGGAAGACAGACCACCGGATCACTCTGGGCGAGGTCATCTGGGGGGTCTGGCGGTCCGGGACAAGCAGACCCAGAAGAGGCTTGTGGTCAGTTAAGACCGTGAAAGGCCAGCCGTAAAGGTAATGGTGAAATTTTTTCACCCCGGCCGCTATTGCCAGTGCCTCTTTATCTATTTGCGCATAGTTGTGCTCGGCTGCCGACAAGGTTCGAGAGTAGTAGGCCACTGGGACCTCCCGACCGTCCGGCAGCTTGTTCCCCAGGAACGCCCCGACCCCGTAAGGAGAGGCGTCACAGGCCAGTACCACCGGCAAGTCCTCGTTGAAATGGGCGAGGACCGAGTTCGAGACGAGCAGGTCCTTTACTGCCTTGAACGCCGCCTTCTGAGTTGATCCCCAGACCCATGGCGCGCCCTTGTCCAGAAGCCGATGGAGGGGTTCTGCTACTGCTGCTTTTAAGGGAAGAAACGAGTGGTAAAAGTTTAGTAGGCCTAAGAAGGCCTGAAGTTCGACTTTAGACGTGGGGGCTGGAGCGTTGGAGATCGCCGTCGTTTTCTCCGTCGTGGGATGGATGCCCTGTGCATCCACCGCGAACCCCAGGAAATCTACTTTGGGGACTCCCAGCAGGCATTTCTCTCACTTCACCCTCAGCCCAGCTTGGTCGAAGCATCGGAGGACGGTGCGGAGGCGGTTGGCAAAAGAGGCGGAGTCAGGGGCGGCGATCAACACATCGTCTAAAAAGGGTTGTACTCCGGGGATACCTTTGAGGAGAGAATCCATAAAAGATTGAAAAATCCCCGGTGCCACAGAAACCCCGAACTGGAGCCGGTGGACCCTGAAAGCCCCCTTATGAGTGGCAATTGTCTGGGCTTCCGCCATGGCAGCGTCCACCGGAAACTGCTGGTAAGCCTGCGCCAAATCCAACTTCCCGAAGATGCGGGCCCGTGTGAGTGCTGCCAGCACGTGGCTGACCACCGGTACGGGGTACGCATGGTCTTGCAGCGCTTTGTTCAGAGTGCACTTATAGTCTGCACAGATCCTCACGTCCCCGTTTGGCTTCACCGGTGTAACGATTGGGGTTTCCCACCGGGCGGACGCTACGGGTTCCAGCACTCCTTGGGCCACTAGCCGGTCCAGTTCTGCCTCGATCTTTGGCCTCATAGTGATAGCGGATTGCCGGGCCTTGATCCGGATGGGGCGGACCGCTGGGTCCAAGTCGAGGGAGATGGGCGTCCCTGTGAACCGGCCGAGGGACTTCTCGAAAACCTGCGGGAACTCATTGCAAACGTCCATGAAATCAACCCGCTGCAACTGGTGGAGCCCCCTGATGGTTAAGCCCAGTGGCTCAAACCAGGACATCCCTAGGAGGCTGGAAAGTCGACCGCCCACCACTACAATGTCCAGGTGTCCCTTGAAATCCTGAAACTCTACCATGAACTTGCCCCAGCCCCGCACAGCCACTGGATTCTTATTAAAATCCTGCAATTTAAAGTGTGGCTTGCGCAGAGGGGGCCCCCCTTTGGGACACACTTTCTGCAGTGTCTCCTCCGAGATTATCGTAAACTCGGAGCTGGTATCTATCTCCATGCTACAGGGGGACCCCTCTATCAGGACCGAAACATGGACTTTGTTTCGGCTGTCCCCGGGCATTTCACCTACCTGGGACTGGGGCTGGTGGGCAACGGCATGGAGGTCAATGGAGTGCAGGTTCACGGTGTGGATCAGCTCCGCCTGGTGTGCTGACTTCTTGGATTGCTGTTGGCGGCTGCGGCAGACCTTGGCGATGTGGCCCTGCTTGTTGCAGGCCCTGCAGACGGCGTCACGGAAACAGCAGTTCCGGCGCTCATGCGCCTCTCCGCAGCTGGCACATGGTGGGGCTGGCTCAGATGTCCTCATTGGTGGGGCTCCCCTCGAGCGGTGCGGTGGCGAGGGTTTCCAGTGAATTTAAAGAACCTCATCTTCCTCGGAGTCGGCCGACTCCAGAACGGCTTGGGTGCGGTGGACCGCGGTTCCGCCGCGGCCTTGATGCGTTTTCTCGAAAGCTGCTGCGTCCTGCAGCGCCTTGGCCAGCATCAGGTCGTCCTGCCTAACCAAGCGTCTCCTCAGTTTCGCCTCTCAAAGGCCCACCAGGAACCGGTTGAGCAGTGTGTCCTCTAGGCTGGGGAAAGCACACTGTGTGGTGGCCCGTCGGAGGCCCGCCAGGAACTCGGCGGCTCTCTCCTCTGGGCCTTGGACTCTAGCGAAAAAGTCCATTCGTTCCACAAACTTAGTGGGCTTAGGAGCGAGGTGGTCGGTGAGAGTCTTGACGAGCACATCGAAGCTCTCCTCCTCCACCTTCTTGGGTGTGATCAGATCCTGCAGGAGAAGGAGGGTATCCATCCCACAGAAGCGGATGAGATGGGCCCTCTTCATACCTGCGTCGGTGATCTGCAAGCAGGTCAGGTAGTTGTTTAGGATCACTACCCACGTTTCCCATTGCTAGGGATGAGAGAGATCGAAACGAGCGAGGCCCTCGGGAGAGGTTAAGGCGGAGGAGGAGGCAGAGGAGGACAAAGTGGTGGCTGGAGAAGACATCTTCTCTAGTTCGCTTGTTTGGTAGTGAAGTGAAGCGAAGCGAAGCGGCTAGCGGAGGCGGCGAGTGAGGTTTGCGGAGCGACACGAGGCAAGGCGCAACGGCGAGCGGAGCTTGCTTGTGTGGCTTACGGAGCAAGGCGCGATGCGATGAGCGGTGATTCCAAGACAGGCGGCGGTGCTGCGGGGTCTCGGTGCGATCGGAGCTCGGTGCAGGCTTGGTCTCCTCCGGGTCGTGTTCAGGGAAGGTAGAATCCCACCTTCGTCGCCAGTGAAAAGTACTGAGAAGCGTTGAGTGATTTCAGCAAGTACTTTTATTAGGATAGAACAAGACAAGGACTGCCGGCTCGCAGGCCGGTATTTATGCCCAGAAAACCCACCACCTAAACATACCCCCTATTACTCTATAGGCTATTTACAGTGGCCGAGAGTCCCATAGGCTCTCGGCCGCGGACCTGGCCCTCTGATTGGTGCAGGCTAGGATCCGCTCGGCTATTGTTCTCAGGGGAGCGAAGCTCTGCTGTTCGGCATGACCGCATGGCCCAACGGTCGCGCACGTGGTCATGGCGGAGTACATTACAGAACCACTAACAATACCTGGCTGGGGGAGCCGGAGTGACCTCTGGCCAATATTGCCTATGGGCTATCATGGATTCTCTGTTGGCAATTACATCCCTATGAGCAATCATGGATTCTCTGTTGGCAATTATTTTCTCCATTTCCCCCTCTGGGCAAGGCTACTCTCCATTATGCTCTATGGGCACTCATGTATTCCCTATGGGCAATCGCTCTCCTTAGTGTTAGTACGTCCCGGGTTTTTTTGACTTTTTTTTTTTGTATTTTTGCCTATGTGTGTGTGTGTGTCCGCAGGTGCCCATACCTGGAAGTCATGGCGGCCTCTGGCCACTTCTACCGGGGCACGGAGGAAAGGCAGAGTCTCTGGTTACCGGGCTGTTGAGAGAAGTGGCTTGATAGTCCACCTCTGCGTCCGGGCCCTGGTATTCCTTGGAGGTATCCAATCCAAATACTTGCAAGGGTCGGCCGGATTGGCTTCCAGCGTCTGAAGAGACCGGGCTTGCCTGGCCTATCCAGAACAGAGCAGATTGCAAATTCATCCGGGGGGGGGGGGGGGCCCCAAAATTTTTAAGAGGGAGGTAAAACCTGCCGGGGGGGGGGGGGGGGATCGCCAAGTATTGTTGGAAGAGACACAATCAATAAATTTATCAATCGGTGTGGCGTCATGCAGGAACAGAGCCACCTTGATATGAAGCCGATTTGAAACTGTTGGCAGATTAATAGATTCACTGTAATGGCGCTTCAAATGACTGGGGGCCTGGGGTTTCAAGTGACCTGGAGCTTGGGAGGGGTGCCTTTGAAATCCAAATGGCTGCTGCTGCCCCTCACGCCCCATCTCCCAGCGCTGGCAGATGGGGCACGAGAGTTTCCCCGCCTCCCCTGGCAGAGCTGCTGGGCGTACCAAGTGTTCAGGAACTGGGATGACAGGCCACGAAGTGGAATGACAGCCCCAGGTTGGAGCAGGAGTGTTAAGGGACTAGGATGACAGGGCCGAGAGTGGAATGACAGCCCCAGGGTGGAGCAGGAGTATTCTGGAACTCGAATGACAGGGCCAAGAGTGCAATTACAGCCCCAGAATAGAGCAGGCATGTTCAGGAACTGGGATGACAGGGCCAACAGTGGAATGATAGCCCCAGGGTGGAGCAGGAGTGTTCAGGGACTGGGATTACAGGCCACGGAGTGGAATGATGGCCCCAGGGTGGAGCAGGAGTGTTCAGGAACTCGAATGACAGGCCACAGAGTGGAATGACGGCCCCAGAGTGATGCAGGAGTGTTCAGGGACTGGGATTACAGGCCACGGAGTGGAATGATGGCCCAAGGGTGGAGCAGGAGTGTTCAGGAACTGGGATTACAGGCCACGGAGTGGAATGATGGCCCCAGGGTGGAGCAGAAGTGTTCAGGAACTCGAATGACAGACCACGGAGTGGAATGACGGCCCCAGAGTGGTACAGGAGTGTTCAGGGACTGGGATGACAGGCCACGGAGTGGAATGACAGCCCCAGGGTGTGCCAGGAGTGTTCTGGAACTGGAACCACAGGGCCAAGAGAGGAATGACAGCCCTGGGGTGTACCAGGAGTGGTCAGGGACTGGAATGACAGGGCCAAGAGTGAAATGACGGCCCCAGGGCGTACCAGGAGTGTTCTGGAACTGGGATGACAGGCCACGGAGTGGAATGACAGCCCCAGGTTGGAGCAGGAGTGTTAAGGGACTAGGATGACAGGGCCGAGAGTGGAATGACGGCCCCAGGGTGGAGCAGGAGTATTCTGGAACTCAAATGACAGGGCCAGGAGTGCAATGACAGCCCCAGAATGGAGCAGGAGTGTTCAGGAACTGGGATGACAGGGCCAACAGTGGAATGATAGCCCCAGGGTGGAGCAGGAGTGTTCAGGGACTGGGATTACAGACCACGGAGTGGAATGACGGCCCCAGGGTGTACCAGGAGTGTTCTGGAACTGGAACCACAGGGCCAAGAGAGGAATGACAGCATTGGGGTGTACCAGGAGTGTTCAGGGACTGGAATGACAGGGCCAAGAGTGGAATGACAGCCCCAGGTTGTACCAGGAGTGTTCAGGGACTGGGATGACAGGCCACAGAGTGGAATGATGGCCCCAGGGTGCACCAGGAGTGTTCAGGAACTGGAATGACAGGGTACCCTAGCATACGTTGTTCCTGTATGCGCACTTTGTTATCCATGGAAAGAAGTTGAAGGTGTAATTACTAGTAGGAACCTAGAAACTCTTTTTCTTTTGTGTTCCTCCTGCATTTGCAATTCCTGTGCAAACCAAGGTTTCCTGAACACTCCTGTTCCACCCTGGGCCAGTCATTCCACTCCATGACCTGTCATCCCAGTTCCTGAACATTGCTGCTCCACCCTGGGGCCCTCATTCCACTTCGTGGCCTGTCATCCCAGTCCCTGAACACTCCTGCTCCACCCTCAAGCTGTCATTCCACTCCATGACCTGTTATCCCGGGTGAGCTGGGAATGCATGGCTGGGTTTTTTTTCTCTCCTCTAGGGCAGCGGTGGAGGGAGGGGAGCTGTGCGGGGCTGCAAAAGGACCCCCCAGGTGGGGCAGCGACTCCACCCTTTTCTTCCAGTGGGGCGGGGTGAAACCAAGGCCTCCCTCCAAACTGGGGAGTCTGGTGCGCAAAAATCCTGCCTTGTGGGCATTAAAGCCGTGCTAGCCTCTCTCGCGGTGGGAGATGGCTGCATTGCGCACAGTCCGCCTCCCGTCCAGGCCCGGTGAAGTTAAACTGAGTTTGACAGTACACCCCCATTTGGCCCTAACAGACCCTCTTTATTTTGGCCCACTTTTCCCCATAACAGATCTATATGTATGTTCCAGCCCAGTAGCAAAGCATGTCAGATAAACCATTACAAAACAACACATCCCCCCCTTATCTTCAATTCAATTTACGGTTACCTTCAAACCTCAAAACTTAAAACTGAAACCACACCCAAAACAATCTGCACAAACCCACTGTAATAATGTTCCCACCCAATCAGATACCTCTGGATATGTGAGATAGGGACAGGTACCACGGAGAAATAAAGCGCTATTCCTTTCCTTCACCCCCCACACTCCGGTAAATTGGGGACACTATATATATTGGCCCAATAAACTATTCACTTCACCCAATTTGTTTGGGAATCACGTACAAATATAATACCTAAACATTCTTTTTGATAGTCCCGCTCATATATATCAACATAAAAATGATTACAACAAAATAAAACCCAAAAATATTCACTCGGCCCTGGATGGTGCAAATGAAAGGGATCAATGAAAAGCCCAAAGTCATCTAAAGTTAAATCAAGAGAGGCTAACCCAGGTGCAGAACTGGAAGGGGACCAGATGGACTACTACCAGAATGGCTTGTGACTGATTCAAAAATAAAGTGCGGCCCACTGAGGTCAAAAAGTCAAAGAAACTACTTCTAAGGCTGCTTACAGAAATGTTGGGGAAGGAAAACCCAGATTCACTAAAGTCACTACAGTCATTGTCACTATCACTGGAATCTCTTGCTGGCATAAAGAGTTCTGTGTCGGCTGGCTGATTGCAAAATTTATTGTTCAGGAGGCAGCCACAAGCATGGACAGATTCAAGAGGGAATTAGATAAGCATATGGAGCAGAGGTCCATCCGTGGCTCTTAGCCACAAGGCATAGATAGGGACTCAGGGGCAAGGGATGCTCTGTCTTCTTGGTGCTTGGGGGGGGGGCAACAGTGGGAGGGCTTCTAGTGTCCTGGCCCCACTGCTGGACCTCCTGAGGGCACCTGGTATTTCTGGCCACTGTGTATCACAGAGTGTTGGACCAGATGGGCCTGATCCAACATTGGCATCTCTTATGTTCTTCTGAAGTCCAGTTCTGGGGCCTTTCCACCTCCTGATCTCCCCTCAATATGTGGATCAGGCTGGGGGGGGGGGGGTTTGTTGCAGTGGGTCGGGGCTGGGGGGGGGGGGGTTCTTGGCATCCGTGGGAGGGCAGCGGGGTGGCTTCTGGCAGAGTCAGGGACTCAGCGCCCAGGGATGGATGTGGCTCGTCTTGGGAGGAAACATGGTCAGGAGGGGAGGGGGGCAATGCTCCCTCTAAGCTGTGGAGTCTCATGAGCAAAAATTCTACTTTGTGTGCTACTGGCACTACAGTTGTGAGTGAGCCATTTGGCTCCTGCATAAATTAGCTTGCTCTGGAGCCCGTTCCTCCTGAGCTAAGACAAAAATGTGTGAGCTGGAGGCTAAAAAACTCTGAGCTGGCTCACACTCACTCTGCTTAGAGGGAACACTGGCGAGAGTGTGTGTTCCCAAATGAAGAAGGACTGGGAGAGGGAGAGGTTGGGCCAGAGATTCCAGAGTCTTCCTCGGCCACCGTATCTGAAAAAGGCCATTGCAGAGCTGGAAAAAGTACAGAGGTGGGCAACCAGGATGATGTGGGGGCTTGGAGCATCTTCCCTTAGAGGAACGGCTGAAGATGAGTCTGGGACTTCTCAGTTTAGAAAAGAGACAGCTAAGGGGGGGGAGGCATGGTAGAGGTTTCTAAAATTAGGCACGAGGAGGAGAGAGTTGACAAAGGCTGTGATCTCAAGCAGACTTTACCTTCCCACTGAAGCGGTACCTATTTATCTATTTGCAATTTCTTGCTTTTGAACGGCTAGGTTGGTGGGAGCTTGGGCCACAGACGGGAGCTCACCCCATCACGCGACACTCCAGTCTTGAACAGTCAAATGAATGACCTTCCAGTCTGCAGTTCAACGTCTGAACCACTTCAGCCCCGGCAGCTTGCAACCTATAGATAAAGCACTGTCCTGTCAATAGCCTAGGGCTGGGAGTAGGGGTATGTTGGGTGTCGCATTTTCCATGCAACATTCTGCCCCAGCTGGAGATTCTGACTTCAAGGGTGGACCCATGTAGAGTGCATGACGGTAGACTGGCTGCCTGGTTACTGTGGCTTTGACTTCCGATTCTGTTCTGAGCATTCGTGCCTCTTAATATTCCCTGTGTTCCGAGAAGAATCGGGTGTTGTGCTTCAATAAAGGCATACTTAGTTAAATGATTGAATCTGGTTCAGCATGGCCAAGAAGAGATTGGATTTATTTTATTTATTTTATTTGGATATATATCCCGCCCTTCCAAATGGCTCAGGGCAGCTAACATACGGCTAGTGCCAGGTTAAATAGATAAAATACAATAAAACAGCATTGAACAACCACAGTAAAATCCCGTAAACAATATTTAAGGTGCTCTGATGTTCCTTTATAAATCCCCAAGATGGGAACAATAATCCCACTTCAACAGCCAGCTGTATTTAGTGAGGACTCCAGCGATGATGTTCTACCCGCTTCCGCTAGGCGACGCATACCCCCCATAATAGGGGTAAATAATGGAACAGTACCACGATGGTGGAATAGTGGCGGCAGGTGGCACCTACTCAAAAGCCTGGCAGAAGAGCTCCGTCTTGCAGGCCCTGCGGAACTGCACAAGGTCCCCCCCTTCACTACCTAAAGGAGTCTCAGAGCAGCTTACAAACTCCTCTCCCTTCCCCTTCCCACAACAGACACCCTGTGAGGTAGGTGGGGCTGAGAGAGCTCTGACAGAAACCGCTCTACCGCTCTTTTTCCAAGAACAGCTCTGAAAGAACTATGGCTTGCCCAAGGTCGTCCAGCCAGGTGCAAGTGGAGGAGTGGGGAATCAAACCCAGTTCTCCTGGATTAGAGTCTGTGCACTTAACCACTACACCAAACTGGCTCCCTAAACTAAAAGAGAAGCAGAGTCACAGTGGGAGACAGGCTCCAGGATGCCTTGTGCTACTAGGCAGTCCAATTCCGCATCGATCTTAGGCTTTACTGACAACGGAACCGTCCTGGCTCGCATTCTTATGGGGGCCACCGAGGGGTCTAAGCGCAAGGTCACCGGGGGGCCCGTATATCTGCCCAGAGAGTCATCGAAAACAGCGGGAAACTCGTGGCAAATCCCTTTGAAGTCCTGGGTCGTGCATGCCTGTACTCCCTCTACGGTGATGCCCAGGGGTTCAAACCAGGCCCGCCCCAG
This sequence comes from Gekko japonicus, assembly GCF_001447785.1. Classification (NCBI taxonomy): domain Eukaryota; kingdom Metazoa; phylum Chordata; class Lepidosauria; order Squamata; family Gekkonidae; genus Gekko; species Gekko japonicus. The sequence continues at coordinate 68,900 of NW_015160361.1, forward strand.
TAAGCTGATTAGGTCGCCCTCGACCACTATCAAGTCCAGGTTCCTTTTGAAGTTCTTAAACTGCACCCGGAAAGTTCCGACTCCCTTGACCGGCACTGGGTTGCATTGGAAGTCCATAAGCGTAATTTGGGCTGGGCGCAATCGGGGTCCCCCCTTGGGACATAGGCGTCTCAGGGTTGCCGCGGAGATTATTGAGGCCGCGGAACCTGAATCCACCTCCATCTTACAAGGGGACCCCTCTATCGTGACGGTGGCCATGAACTTGGGGGAAGGGTGACTTGCCGGGAAGTTGCAATACCTTCCTCGCTGTTTGGGTGAGAAGGTAGAGGTCCTCGGTGCCGACGTCCTCCTCGAAGTAGGTCTCTGCTTTCGGGCGAGCTGCTGTGGAACGGCAGACCTTCGCGATGTGGCCGGTGCGGCTGCAGTTGTGGCAAGTAGCGTTGCGGAACCTGCAGGTCTTGCGATTGTGCGGGTTCCTGCAGCTGGCACACGCGGACGAGCTGGGAAGCTGGCGGCCGGTGCTCGGGTGCGGCGCTTGAGTGCGGTGCGGCACTTGGGTGCGTTGCGTTGCTTGAGTGCGCTGCCGGGCCCCTCCATAGGCCCAGTGGACGTCCTGTTCCTTGGGACCTTCCGGCTCAACCTGGTGGGCCGCGGCAGGGGTGGCGTGCGACCTCTCCCACGCGACTGCTGCGGCGAGGGCCCTTTTGATGTCGACCTTCTCCATGGCCATGAGCTTCCGTCGGAGCTTCTGCTCTCGCAGGCCCATGACGAAGTGGTCCCAGAGGGCGTCATCAAGATGTGCCCCAAAGTTGCAGTCGGTGGCGAGTTGGCGCAGCTCCACGAGGAACTCCGCAGCGGTCTCTCTGCCCAGTTGGTTGCGGGTGTAGAATGTTACCCTGCAGGTCAGCTCTGTGGGCTTGGGTGCAAAGTGGTTCTGCACCGCGTTGACGATCTGCTCGAAGGTGCAGTCGCCGAGGTCTGTGGGGGAGAAGTAGCTGTCCGGCCAGGGACACCACGGTGGTGCCGCAGGAGGCCAGGAGGAATCCCTTCTTCTTGCCTTCGTCAGTGATGTCGAAGAACTCCAGCGCGGACTTGGCGCCTCTGACCCAGGCTGGCCAGTCCTGCGGGCGGGCTATGTCGAAGGGCGGAAGCAGCCCTAGCCCAGGAGCAGTTGCCATCGTGCGCGTCGGAGTGGTTGCGGGAGAAGCGGTCTTGTTAGCAGGATCGCTCATTGGATCGGCTGCTTCGCGTTCTCTTGGTCCCTCGCGACGGCCCGGCTCAGATGCGGCTGGATCCCACCTTCATCGCCACTATTGTGTAGTGGGTTGCCGCATGGATGGACGACAGACAACGACATAGTGCATAGCACGCTTTTTAGGCACACAACAAGAAGTGGGACAAACGGCCGGCAGGCCAACTATATACACTCCAGGGACACACCCCTGGGCCCCATTGGTGGGTTTGAATCTCCCGCCACGGTGCCCATTGGTTCCCCAGTGGAGGGACTAGAATCCTAGTCCCTATTGTCCTTCTAGAGTCAAGCTTTGGCTGTTTGCTGGCCCCGGGTGGCGGTCAGCATACACAACACCAGGGGAATTATTGACAGAAGACCCGTTTAAAACAGAGAGTCCTAGCCTAAAGGCAAGACAACGACATAGTGCATAGCACGCTTTTTAGGCACACAACAAGAAGTGGGACAAACGGCCGGCAGGCCAACTATATACACTCCAGGGACACACCCCTGGGCCCCATTGGTGGGTTTGAATCTCCCGCCACGGTGCCCATTGGTTCCCCAGTGGAGGGACTAG
>NW_015160361.1:70770-75575 GCF_001447785.1 Gekko japonicus
CCAAGACTAAAGACCTCCCCTCAGGAGCCAAAGCCTTTATCTGCCTGGCTCCACCCCTGGGCTGAGTCCACACTTTCCCACACTTTTTTATTTATTTATAATCAAATTTATACCCCGCCTTCCCCGCAAAGCAGGCTCAGGGCTGCTTCCAACAATACAAAATAAAAGCAGGAAGAGTGCAGAATTAAAACACAACAATTAAAATAATGCATTACAAATGTTACAAAGTACTGGTGGCAGACAAAATAAAAAAATGAGATGTTTTGAAATAAAGTGCTTCGATGTTATTCCACATAAGTGTTTGAATGTGCTCATTCTTGAGGCAGCTGCCGATGTCAACATTACGGGCCCCAAGATAAATTCACAGCCATCGCTAATACTGCCCCAAAGGAGATTCTGCTATACATTTACTTTTAAAGATGTCGATATTGAAATACCCCTAAAAAAACCCTTTGAGTCGCCCCGGCCCGTGCCCTGGTACTGCCTTAATGCTAAAAGAATTAAAACCTTCTAAAAATAAATCAGCATCTGACCAAGTCTCCTGTACAAGAATAATATCGTAGTTCCGGCGGAAGAAAGGAATATCTGGGCACTGAGAGATGCATCCGGCCACATTCCAGGACAGAAGTTCAAGGGCAGCAGTCTCTCTCTGAGTCCCTGTGGGTTGATAGCTCCATGCTTGAGGAGCCGTTCTCAGGGGGATTTCTTGAGTTTCCTGCTCAGTTGACCTCGGAGCCAGGTCTTCTGAATTTGATGAGGTTAAATATCGATAGAAGCCCCTCCTTCTGAGACCTTGCAAGTCTTCGGAGGCAACTGCATATCAAGAGCGTGTTGGATAACCTTAGGTGACAAGGAAAGGTCCAGAGAAGTAAAAGAGTTGTTCAAAGACTTAGAGGTCTCAGGCTGTTGGATAACATTTTCTTGGGTATGACAGCATTGGGGAGGAGATGAAATATCCATTGGAGTGGTAGCCTTCAGGAAACCGAAGGTCGACTAAGTCCTTCAAGGGTGCAGCCCTCTTTAATGTTGTACACAGGGTTTGTTTCAATTTATTGACCAGGCTGGTAGGAGATTTGGAGCACAATGTTGATTTTCCGCTGCAGTCCATAGAGGACACCATAGCTTTGTTTATGTACTGTGGCCGCTGGATTTCCCGCAAGCTCCTATCAGATTGAGCACACGGCCACCACCACGCGAGAGGAGAGGGCTCTTTCTTGTGTCCTGGAAGACTCAGCTTAAGCAGCATCTGCGGGATAGTGGATTGTCGAAATAGTGGATAGTGGGTTGTCGAAATAGAAGAACCAGCCTTCTAACTGAAGGACAATTAGGAAGTATTTCAATTTGTTCTAAATCAACCTCATCAGCCTCCAACCTCAATAAACGGCATAATAAGAAAATCACTTATCTGCTATCCCAGCATTTACTGCAATTTGAGCAACTTCCAGGGCAACCTGAGAACTTTCCACATCACAAAATCCTTAAGAAGAGGGCTGGTCTGTAACATCATCATTTAGAATTGAAGGACGGCAGGAAGCAGGATCAAAGTCTCTCTTTTGCAGTAGCTTAGAACCAACCTCTCCTTTGGGTGAGTGTTCCGGCGCTGCTAGACGTAAAGTCTGCTTTTGAGGTTTCTCTGCTTTCTCTTAAAGCTGTAAGAGGGTTTTTTATATATATTTTTTTATTTGTTATACACAACTATAACTACACACAACATAACAAAAATACAGCGTGTGGTCTGGCTACCACATTAAAACAGATCCGTCCTCTGTACCTTCTTAAGCATAAACTAAATAGACTAATTTAACATTTTCCCAAAATATTTACGTTGCTTAAATATTCATTTCAATCCAATCATATACATTTGACCAAATTTTTTGAAAAACTGAATTCATATTTCCATGAATTTTATGTGTTAAGCTATCCATTTCAATCACCTCGATGACTTTGTTAATAAAATCCCATCTGTCTGGTATCTTTTCATTCTTCCAGTACCTGGCTAGAACTATTCTCGCTGCTGCCAATAAGTGAGTCATCATATATTTTTCACCCTTTTCCCATTTTTTCCGGTAATATGGTTAATAGAAATATTTCAGGATCAAGTGGTACCTGTAACTTCGTTGACTGCGTTATTATCATATGAACCTCCATCCAATATCTTTTTACCACGTTACAGGTCCACCATACATGATAAAAGGATCCTACATGAGATTTACACTTCCCGCACACATTAATAACTCCTGGATAGAAGCAAGCTAACCTATCAGGTGCCCAATGCCAGCGGTGACATACCTTAAATACATTTTCTTTTAATGGTACGGCCTTAAGCCATCTCACATTCTGCCATATCCCCTCCCATTTATCTGAATCAATATTCTTTCCTATATTACTGGACCACGCAGTCATCAACGTCCTGTTATACTTATCCGTCGTCCTACCATCTAACAACAAAGAATATATCTTCCGTATCATCTTAACCTCCGGACCTAATAATATCTTATCCAGTTCAGACATATTTATATTGACACCTATTTGTTTGTCTGTTTTGTACTTAGATATTAGTTGGTTTCTCTCCCACCAAGACAGCTGAAACTGTTGAGATTGTAAAGTTTCTTGCAATTTTAATTCATTATTCTTGTGTAGCAGAACATCATAGCTCAGGGCCCTAATGCCAGTCATTAAACTAGGCAAGGATATTGCTTCCAACGGGGCAATCCACCTTGGGATTTTTTTGTATAATGTAGCTTTTATCTCAGCCCAAACTTTTATTAAACTTGCCCTTATCTGGTGCTGCTTGAAATACGAATGAGATTCGAATTTGGGAGAGCCCATAAAAAGTGCCACCCTAGCATGTAAGAGTTTTAAGGACTTGAATTCAGAGTCGGTTCTTGGTGGGAAGTAACCATCTCTCCCACACTCTCGACAAAAACCTCATTATTCAGGAATGGAAACTGCAGGGGACTAGAGGTCTTCAGGTCTTCTGAGGGCTCCAATACCCTGAACCTGTTTTCCGAAGGAGGAATCCCCTCCCACAGAGCTCCGTCATTTAGGAAATCATCTATGCAAAGCTGCTTTGAGGGTTTACTGTAAGATGTTACCGGACAGACAGAGTTCGAGTAATTTCTGTTTCTTTTCTTGGCCATTTTGGCAGCGGTAAGACAGCACACAATGGTAGAAAGTTGTGGCTGCTAGTCTCTCTGTAACCGGAAACTTTTAAAAAGATTTACAGCTGCGGCTCCTGCATTTGTGATGTCCTCTTTAAGTCTTAGCTATAAACAAAACAAACTGTCTGAACTACAAGGCCACAGGGCTACCTAAGAGGCAGGGAAAACAAGAGAGATGGAAGTTGATGTAAAACCAGAAAATATTTGTACCTTTAGCTGACACTAATCAATGAGAAAATTAAGAGAAACTTAGTAGCAGGGCAAATGTGATGATGTGGTAGGTTGAAAATTGGAGAAATAAGTGGCACTGAGATGGCTATAAACTAAGTCAGTATATGTGGTCTATGTGTTATTTATTTGTTTTTAAAAAAGTAATGTTAATTGAGTAACAGCTCAAGAGGTGGAAACATGAAGAATAAGAAAGGAAGAGAAACAAAACACATAACCAACATGAACTTAAATGTATGATTGCCTAACACAATCTGGAGCTGCGGTGGCTCAAGTGGTTAAGACGCTGAACTGCAGGCTGTGGAAGGTCGGTAGTTCAGCAGTTTGAGACCCGGGTGGTGCCGCATGACGGAGTGAGCTCCCGTCTCTAGTTCCAGCGCCTGCCAACCTAGCAGTTCGAAAGCAAGAAATTGCAAGTAGATAAATAGGGACCACTTCGGTGGGAAGGGAACAGCGTTCCGTGCGCCTTGGTGTTTAGTCATGCTGGCCACGTGACCACGGAACCGTCTTCGGACAGCGCTGGCTCTTCGGCTTTGTAACGGAGATGAGCACCGCAACCCTAGAGTCGGATTCGACTGGCTTTGGAGCAAGGGAAACCTTTACCTTTACCTTAACACAATCTGAGATGTGATTCAGAAAGGGAAGTGACAATATAATAAGATTCATAGGGAGAGAAGATGCTAGATAAGAAAAGGTTGGATAGGAAGAAGCGCCCCCTTTTCCCACCTGGGGGGGGAGGAGAGCCCCACCCCGGGTTGTGTGACTGGCCGGTGACATGATGGAGTCTGAGGATGGGAGCTGTGTGACCCGCCTTCCTTCCTTCCTCTGACACACGAGGTCGTCCGGTGGTGGTGGAGGAGGAGTCCAGAAGACCCTCCTCTGTGTGTGTGTCTCCCTTCCCCCCTCCCCCGTAGCCTGAGGGGGGGAGGAGAGAGCGGTGGGGGGGAGGCCCCGGAGCCCCTGGGGCTGGACTCTGGTCTCTTCTACGGCTATTATTTAGCCACAAGGTACATATCGGGGTTTCCCCCGTTTCCGGCCGCCGCCGCGGATGTCGTCCGGGTCTCCTCAGGAGGTCCGCCCAAGCCTGGAGGAGACGCGCCGCCACACCCCCACCCCCGCGCATGCGCGCGTCCAAACGGACGGGGGCTCCTCCCTCCCTCCCTCCCAGCGGAGCCGGCTGCGGCCCCGCCCCCCCAGACCCCGAGGCCCGCGCACCCGCCCTCTCGTGACCGGGCGGAAGTGACGACCCCTTCTCTCCCCCCCGCCTCCCACTTCCGGTCCCTGCCTCCCTGCCGGGAGCGGAGTTGGCCTGCGGTAGGCGGGGGCGGGAGGGGAGGTCTCCATGGCGACAGGGCCGGGGAAGTGGGGGTCACGTCAGGCCAGCCGGGGGCGGGGGGGGGGGTAGAGAGAGGCACG
>NW_015160361.1:75831-83256 GCF_001447785.1 Gekko japonicus
CAAGAAGACAGAGCACCCCTGCACCCCCCCCCCCACTGAGAGTTCCTATCTGTTGTTGTTGTTGTTCAGTCGCACACTCTTCGCGACCCCATGGACAAGATCTTGGTGCTGGGGGGGGCAACAGTATGGAGGGGCTCCTGGTGTCCTCCTGGCCCCACTGCTGGACCTCCTGGTGGCCCCCTGGTGTTTCTGGCCCCCACTGTGTGAGACAGAGAGTGTTGGACTGGATGGGCCATTGGCCTGACCCAGCATGGGCTTCTCTCTTATGTTCTCTTATGTCCGGAGCAAGGGATGCTCTGTCTTCTTGGTGCTTGGGGGGTGGGGGACAGTGGGGAGGGGCTTCTGGTGTCCCGGCCCCACTGCTGGACCTCCTGATGGCCCCTGGTATTTTTGGGCCAGAGGCTCCGTCTTCCGCTGCATTACGCCCGCCACACACGGGCCTTTGCTTCCACGGCAGGGGCCACGAAAGGGGTGGGTGGATTTTGGGGCCTAACTCGGAGCAACGTGTCCCCTTCGTCTTTTGGCCCTGCAAGCCCCGCAGTCCTCCTGAAGCTGGTGGCCAATTTTGCAGCACCTACCATTGTTTTCCAAGGATTTATGCCTGCCACAAACAGACCCCATTGACTTTGTTAGCTGTCGTGGATCTTCCGGGCTGTCTGGCCTTGGTCTTGGCATTGTAGGACCTGCCGTTTCGCCAGCAGCTGTGACTGGCATCCTCAGGGGTGTAACACAGAAAGATGGAGGACTCTCTGGCACCTTGACTTCATTTGCATGTAGTGAGGCAAGAGACCGAAAGGGTGCTCACATTGATTGATTGATTGATTGATTGATTGATTGCGCTTCCATCTCGCCCTCTCGGCTCTGGTCACTTTATGAGAAGAGATTAATTCTTTCCTAATCTGGATGGCCCGGAGGGTGGGGCTGGCCTGATGTTGTCCGATCTTGAAAGCTCAGTAGGGCCAGCCCCCCCCCCCGGCTAACCTCCGGGTGGGAGGCGGCCAAGGGGTCCTCTTCCAAGAGCCCTAGAGGAGGGCCCCGGCGGCGAGGCCAAGCTCAGCACCTCTCCGAAACTAAGCAGGGTTTGGGGTGGTGAGTTGGGAGGCCTCCAGGCCAGGCAGACCCCCATGGGGAGACCACCTCGGAAGAATGTCTGCTGGCACACCGAAGCCGAGACCCAGAATTCAACTTTGTTGGTCTTAAGGTGCCGCTGGACTCCTGTTTCAGATCAACACGACGACCCCCCCCTTCCCCATTAACCCGTGTCCCTCCCAGGTCAGCCGATTGCTGCCAAAGAGAGTCTTTTGTTTTTACTCTGAAGAGGACAGCACTCCCAGGGAAGGGGAAGACCAGATGCTGGACTCATACATTTATTAAGTTTATTCATATGCAATTCTTAACAAAGGCCTTTTCTTACAATCACATCCAGAGGTTCGAGATCTCATCCCTTAATACAAAGGAATGCACTGTGTGCATCCCTCAGTCCATGTTCTTACTCTGTGTTATTTGAACGTAACCATTTTAAACTAAGTGAAAGGCAAAGGTCGCAAAAGAACAAAACGGCATGGTAAGAATAGGCAGCTCACCAGTCCCAGTCACCTTTCTTGATTTTCCTGTGGAAACCGAAGGGAGGCAGGAGTGCTGACGTCATCCTCTCCAGACCGGACTTCCATGAAACCGTCTCCCCATCCTTATATCCCTTTTCGGTACATCTACCCACCTTTATTATCCAATCAGCATCGTCCCACGCCTTTGCCCTTTCTACAGTCATTTTTTTTTTTTTTTTTACTATTAATATCCTGTTTTCAGGGCTTTTCTGTCTGGATTTCCCCCTCACGTCAACACCCTTACAAAAGTCATTTCGTGCCAAATGTCACTGTGACCTCCTCCAAGGGTGGTCATCTGGGCTAAGGTCCCCCCCGGTTTTCCCTTCGCTGTGGTCCGACAACTTAGCCATCCTATTACGTCTTCTTGGTATAGCTCCTATGATGTCTTGGTATAGATCACAGTATAGTAAGGTGAGTCTTCTCTAATTGATGATTCAAAGCAGTGTAACCTCTGTGAACCTGGAGGTTCACATCCTGGTGTGAACTGTCACGTAATGCTCTTCATATGCGGAATAGATCCAATTCTTTTTCCCTAGCTATGTGTGAATAACGTGTATCCTGAAGCGTACGATGAGTGTATAATATGTTTCAGCTATTCAGTGAGACCTTTAGAATGAAGCCTGGATGGATGGAAACATGTCGGTAGGTCTGTCTGCTAGTCTATCTCTGCCAGTTTGTGAGATCTGTCTGTTTGTGTAACTTGTACTTGCAGGTGCTTTCCTGTCCAGACTCCATTAGCAAATGCTACTCAGGGGGTCTCCCCGCTCACAAGCCCCTTGTCTCCAAGGTGGCTGATCTCCATGCCCAGGTCTGTCCTTTTTCAGTGGCCTCTGACCCTGCCCCAAGTCACCAGAAGAGACGGGATCCTTGCCTTCAAGCAGAACAAGCAGAGCTCCAGACAGAGGCCTTCTCCCCCCCCCAAGGGCCTCAGCTTCTGGCCGGGGTCCCTGGAAACACATCCACATGGGGGGGGGTGTGTGTCCTGAAACTGCTGCCCCCCCCCCCCCAATCCGCCTCTGTCAAGGTCTAGCTGCGAGGAGGAGAGCCCGGTTCCCTCCCTGCCCATTTCCCCTCAGCACCCACCCACCCACAACTCAGGGGGTCTGTGTGTGTGTGTGTTTCGTGCTGGTCCTAAAGGGGGGAGCCTTTCTGGAAGGGAGGCGCGGCAGCCCTCACCAGCCACCCTGTCGAAGGCGTGCAGGCGCCGGGCTCGGACTCTCGGTGCAGAAGCACGGAGGGAGGGGAGGGGTGGGAGCCGCGAGGGGGCTTGCTGCCGCCCCCGGCCTGCTCCTTGTCCCAGGCTGCTGGCAGGGCCAGGGGGTGGGTATCCGGATGCTCCTGTTTGGCCGCTCTCTCGCCCCACTGCCCTCGGCTGCGTCTCCTCCTCTGCCAGGGTGGGCCCCCTCCTGCTTCAGGGCCTCCAGGGGGAGGAGGAGGAGGAAGGGGCGTCGCCCCCCCACGGAGTGCCCAGCGGTGGCCACGTTAAAGAGTCCCCTTTCAGCGCACCTGCTGACTCGGTGGTTCCTGCGTGAGCAAGCAGACCCCAGTTGGGAAGGGGGGGATTCTCTAGGGTGCGCTCATGAGCGAGAGAGAGAGAGAGGGCAGCCCTGAGGGATGGAGGGCTCTGGTGGTGTGTCCTGGGGGGGGCTGCCCCCTGCCCTAGGCTGGGCCTCCTTCGCTGAGCCCCCTCCCTGTGGGATCCCTCCTGCTTCAGGGCCTCCAGGAGGAGGGGGAGGAAGGAGTATCCCCCTCCCCCCCACTGAATGCCCGGATGTGGCCATGCTAAATAGTCCCCTTTCCGCGCACCTTCTGACTCAGTTGTTACTGCGTGAGCGAGCAGACCCTAGTCTGGAAGGGCCCCGGGGGGGGGTGGATTCTCTAGTGTGCGCTTATGAGAGGGGGGCAGCCACAAGGGAGAGCTCTGGTGGTGTGTCCTGGAAGGGGGGGCTGCTTGCCCAAGTTCCTGTTTCTGGCATGTGCCAATCAGTCATGCCAATGAGCGCCTGTACCCCCTTTCCCTAGGGAATGACCTCTGCCTTGACCCTCAAGACTCCGGTGCCTAGCAGAACTTCCAGGCCAGAAACAGGCACTGGGGCAGGCAAGACCCTGGCCACGCCCCCTGGCATCACCGGAAGTGTGTCAGAAGGCAACACCCACCGCTCAGGCTCCACTGCACTCTTTTGGATTGCTAGCTATTAGGGGGGGGGGGACAATGAGCAGATCTGCCCTCACAGGAGGGAGAGCTTGCACCGGAGGACCCGGTGCACCGGGGCTGGGTCCTCCACGACCTCCGGCAGGGGCAGGCGGCTGAGGGCGTTGGCGTGGCCCATGGCTTTTCCGGGACGGTGCTCGATCCAATAGTCGTAGCCCGCCAGGAAGAGGGTCCATCTCAGGACGCGCGGGGAGAGGACTTGCGGCGTTCTGCGGTCGGGCGCGAACAGGCCGAGGAGCGGGCGGTGGTCAGTTGCAATCGTGAAGGGCCGGCCGTAGACGAAGTTGTGGAACTTCTTGACCCTGGCCACGATTGCAAGTCCCTCACGATCTATCTGAGTGTAGTTCCGTTCTGCCGCAGATAGAGTGCGCGAGTAGTACGCGACCAGGATCTCTTGCCCGTCTGGCAGACGATGCGCCAGCACAGCCCCGACGCCATAGGGCGAGGCGTCGCAGGCCAGGACCACGTTGGAGATTAACAGTTCCTTAACATTCCGGAACGCAGCGGCTTGACAGGGCCCCCACACCCACGGGGCCTGATTTACAAACCACAAGAAGCCCTTTTGTTCTCATCAACCAGGGCAATTCTTGCGTGTCTCCTGACCATAGGAAGGTTTGTGATACTCAGTGGTGTGTCTCCATTCTCTTGGATTTCCCTTGTGACTCTCTGTCTCTCCTCCCCCCCCCCCGGGAGAAGCCTCCTCTCTTCACAGCCAAGTGACTGAAGGCATCTTTACGCAGTCAGAGGTGACCCGAGAGAAGGGGAAGGAGATGGAAGAGCAGAACCCAGAAGGAGCTGGAACTGGCAGGATAGCAAAGAAAGGACCCCATCCCACCCCAGCTGGGAGTGGTGTTGAATCCTGGGAAAGCCCGGGGCCATATATCTGTGATCAGCTCACTGCAATCCCAGATGTACATTGCCGACGCTTCTGGCCGTTCCGCTACCAGGAGGCCACTGGGCCCCGAGAGGTTTGCAGTCAGCTCCATGGACTTTGCAGCCACTGGCTGAAGCCAGAGAGGCACACCAAGAAGCAGATCCTGGACCTGGTGATCCTGGAGCAGTTCCTGACTCTCCTGCCCCAGGAAATGCAGGGCTGGGTCAGAGGATGCGAGCCGGAGACCAGTTCCCAGGCGGTGGCCCTGGCCGAAGGCTTCCTCCTGAGTCAGGCCGAGGAGAAGAGGCAGGCAGGACAGGTGAGTGGGATTCTCTCCAGAGATATGCCCAATTCAAGCAAGGATATCTGGCCTTATCTTCAGGTTTCCCTGGGAGATATTTGTCTAAGTGTTAATCACCCAAGTGGGAGGTTTAACAGCCTACTTCAGCAGCCTCTTCCACTGGAGAATTCCTGATCCCTCCAGATAACTCACCAGGCCTGCTGACGGAAGGGTGCAGAGCAGAGTCTGGGAGTGGGGCAGGATCCATTCCTTGGCCTCTTTTCCTTTCCACCTCTTACCCCTCCTCCTTGCTGCTGTTTCAGATGTGGGCACCATCCCTGAAGAAGGAAGCCACAGTCCCTGAGGCGGAAGGAGCTTCCTCGGAGCAAGGGCAGAGGGCGCAGGCCGTGGAGCGTGCCCATGACGCCCTCTCCTGTGGTAAGGACCTGTCGTGCCTGGATGCAATTGGGGCACCCAGTGAATTTGATGGGTAGAAAATTTTGGTCAGGAAAAGAATGAAGTACTTTTTCAGACAACACAGAGGTAATTGCTTCATTCTAATGAAGAAATAATTACAGAATGACAAACCTGATGAAGGACACGCAAACGGATAATGTACTAGAACTCCGTCGTTTGTTTGTAACTAGTATTGTATTACTTTGTATGTACTGCTAAGCTTTATATCACATATTGTAGTGTTATTGGTAATAATTTAATTCTCAACATTGCATATAAAAACCAACGAATATTTCACAACCTTGGGGAAGGGAAGGGGGTTCATGAAGCAAGGACAAAACAAGCAAACTCCCTTCCTTCCTCCTTTGTCTCAGGAGCAGGCAGGGAAGAGATGCTGTTGAGCCGCCGTCTTCGCAGAGGTGTGGAAACGGCTGCTGCCGCTCCAGTCCAGGTAGGGGAGATGAGCCGGGGTGGGGGAACAGCCTGGGTCTCTCCTCCTTTCTCAGGGGGTCTTCTGCTCCTGCAGTTTCTACAAGGTGTCCGGGCAAGAGATCCCATCCCAAGACTTACATCCTGTTCCTTCCCAGACTACTCCTTTCCCGTGTACCATCTCTGCCCATCCTTATCTCTTGTAAGGACCTACAGACGACGGAATCTGCTTTTTCTTTCAGGGTCCCTTTTCCTTTGAGGAGGTGGCCGTGTATTTCACCGTGGCAGAGTGGGCCCTGCTGGATCCGGGACAAAGAGCTCTGTACAAAGACGTCATGCGGGAGAACTATGGGAATGTGGCCTTTCTGGGTAAGGATCTTTCATAGGTGCCAAAGGTGTGTGAATTGCTGCCATTGGGAAGAGGCACAAATCAAAACACTGAGTAGCAATACTCCCATTTTGAGGCCTTCCTTGCTACTTGGGCAGGGGCTGTGGGTCACCGGCAGAGCACCTGCTTGGCATGCAGAAGGTCCCAGGTTCAAACCCTGGCAGCACCTCCAGTTAAAAAGACCAGGCAGGAGGGGATGGAAAAGACCTTTCTCTGCCTGAGTCCCCGGAGAGCTGCTGCTGGACTGAGTAGACAGTACTGACTTCAGTGAGCCAAGAGTGGTCTGATTCAGTAGAAGGCAGCTCCATGTCTTGTTCATCCGCGTGTGTCCTTGCCCAGGAGCCACTGAGGCCGCTCTGCCTGTGACCTGGAAATGATCCTGTCAAGTACCGAAGCCCCCCGGGGCCTCCCAGGTCACCACTCTTTGTCCCTGAGCAACACCCAGTTCAGTGGGTACACGAGGAGAGTGCAGACAAGTAAAGCAGGCACCATTTATTTTAAGCTGTATATCATGCCGAGCTGTATATTGTTTTTATTGGGTTTTAGGTGAGCCGCCCTAAGCCTGCCTTGGCAGGGATGGCAGGGTAAAAGGTAAAATAATAAATAAATATAAATAATTAATTAATTTAAATATGTAAAGGATTCTTAGGGATTTAAAAAAAAACATTACTAAACAGCACATTTTCTGTTCCTGAGCAACAGAAAACTGACAAAAACGAAGAGTTCTATTTAAGAGATGAAACATCGGTATTAGACGGCACCTCTTGTTATAGAACCATAGGGAAGGGACCTCCAGGGTCATCTAGTCCACCCCCTGCACAATGCAGGAAATTTTACGACCCCCCCAACACACACCCAGTGACACCTGTTCCATGTCCAGAAGATGACCCAAAAACCCTCCGGGATCCGTGGCCAAATCGGCGTGGAGGAAATTGCTTCCTAACCCCAAAGTGCCCATCAGCATTTCCCTGGGCGTGTAGGAAAGGGCCATGAGAACTAAGCCCTGGGGCCACCCGTCCTGCCCTCCCTCTCCCGATCTGCCTCAGTTCATACAATCAGCAGTGCTGTCAGATGGGCCATCTAGCCTCTGTTTGAAAATGCTCCAAAGAAGGAGAGCCAGGTGGTCCTAATGACCCAATCAAGTATCCTGCTAGCTGGAATTTTCCAGAGGCTGTCAGCACC
>NW_015160361.1:83680-86398 GCF_001447785.1 Gekko japonicus
GAAAGAAGCCAGAATGATAAGAGAGGCTACGGTGGAGATAGACAATGGCCTTGAATCCAAAGAAAGGCTGGAGAGTTTCTCAGGAGGATCCCAAGAGCATATTTCCTTCCCAGAGGAGTCCTCAGAGTGTGGAAAGAGATTCAGTTTGAATGGCACTCTTCAACAGCATCAGAGAACCCACACAATGGAGAAACGGTTTGAATGTTCAGAGTGTGAAAAGACATTCAGTCAGAATAGCACTCTTCAGTGGCATCAGAGAACCCACACAGGGGAGAAATGTTTTAAAAACATTGAGTGTGGAAAGAGTTTCAGTAGGAGTGGCACTCTTCAAGAGAATCAGAGAACCCACACAGGGGAGAAACCTTCTGAATGTTTGGTGTGTGAAAAGAGTTTCAGTGACAGTGGAAGTCTTCAAGAGCATCAGAGAACCCACACAGGGGAGAAACCTTTTGACTGCTCAGAATGTGGAAAGAGATTCAGTGATCATGGCAGTCTTCAAAAGCACCAAAGAACCCACACAGTGGAGAGACCTTTTGAATGCTCAGAGTGTGGAATGAGATACAGGGAGAGTGACCATCTGCTAAACCATCAGAGAATCCACACAGGGGAGAAACCTTTTGACTGCTCAGAATGTGGAAAGAGATTCAGTATGAGGGGCAATCTTCAAACACATCAGAGAACCCACACAGGGGAGAGACCTTTTGAATGCTCAGAGTGCGGAAAGAGATTCAGTATGAGGGGCAATCTTCAAACACATCAGAGAACCCACACAGGGGAGAGACCTTTTGAATGCTCAGAGTGCGGAAAGAGATTCAGTATGAGGGGCAATCTTCAAACACATCAGAGAACCCACACAGGGGAGAGACCTTTTGAATGCTCAGAGTGCGGAAAGAGATTCAGTATGAGGGGCAATCTTCAAACACATCAGAGAACCCACACAGGGGAGAGACCTTTTGAATGCTCAGAGTGCGGAAAGAGATTCAGTATGAGGGGCAATCTTCAAACACATCAGAGAACCCACACAGGGGAGAGACCTTTTGAATGCTCAGAGTGCGGAAAGAGATTCAGTATGAGGGGCAATCTTCAAACACATCAGAGAACCCACACAGGGGAGAGACCTTTTGAATGCTCAGAGTGCGGAAAGAGATTCAGTATGAGGGGCAATCTTCAAACACATCAGAGAACCCACACAGGGGAGAGACCTTTTGAATGCTCAGAGTGCGGAAAGAGATTCAGTATGAGGGGCAATCTTCAAACACATCAGAGAACCCACACAGGGGAGAGACCTTTTGAATGCTTAGAGTGTGGAAAGAGTTTCAGTCGGAGTAACAGTCTTCAAAATCATCAGAGAACCCACACAGGGGAGAAACCTTTTGAATGCTCAGAGTGTGGAAAGAGATTCAGTGTGAGGGGCAATCTTCAAACACATCAGAGAACCCACACAGGGGAGAGACCTTTTGAATGCTCACAGTGTGGAAAGAGATTCAGCCAGAGTGGAATTCTTCAACGACATCAAAGAACCCACTCGGGGAAAACCTTTTGAATGCTCAGGGCATGGAAGGAAATTCAGGCATCCTGGCCATCTTCAGGATCATCTAAGAACTCTCCTGAGGAGAAACCATGTAACTGCGTAGCCCATACAATGGTCTTTTCTCTTATTTCACAACAAAAAGGCTACCATTGACCATATAAAGCATTGAAACTATAAAGACTCTTGTAGAAAGCTTGAATCTCCACAGAAATCTTAGCGTAACTATTAAAAAATGTTGAAAATGCTCAGACTATGGACATAGTTGTGCTAAACTCACTCTCTCCGGAAGGCCCCGAGGGACCCGGCAACAGAAAGGCAGTAAGACCAGGGTCCCTAAGAATATAAGAGATGCCAATGTTGGATCAGGCCAAAGGCCCATCCAGTCCAACACTCAGGATCAACTTGGATCAGGCCAAAGGCCCAATCCAGTCCAGTCACTCTGTATCACTCTGTATCGTAGTTTTAAATAGTTTCCAAGCTTCCCCAATGGTTTTGACCCTTTCTACTTTTCCCTTCAGTTTCTTCCTCACATGTCCTCTCATATCAGAAAATTTCCCCCTTTTAAACTTAAAAGTGGTTGTGTGAGTCTTTTTGGCCAATTCCCTATTTGTACAAATGTTTAACTCAGCAACATTTTGATCACTGTTCCCAAGCGGTGCAATCACTTTTACATCTCTCACCAGGTCTTGAGTGTTACTTAGGACCAAATCAAGGATTGCCTCTCCCCTGGTAGGTTCTGTGACCATCTGCTCCATAGCAGTCATTTAGAGTGTCTAGAAACTCACTCTTTTTATCGACTAGCACACATATTGACCCAATCAATGTGTGGGTAGTTAAAATCACCTATTACAACACAGTGTTTTTGTCTAGCTACTATCTTTAATTCATTCATCATTTCAGAATCCTCCTCTATCTTTTGATCTGGTGGGCGATAACAAACTCCCAGTGTTAAGTTTCCTTTTGCCCCCCCTATTTCAACCCACAGAACTTCCAGAAGCGAATCCAATTCTCTTAGCCTCTCAATCTTTCTGGACTTTATACCCTCTCTGACATACAGAGAAACCCCACCTCCAACCCTTCCCCCCCTATCCTCATCCCACCAAGTTTCTGAAATACCCACAATGTCTATTTTTCCCTCCGATACCAAGCACTCCAATGCAAGCACTTCTAGCATTTGTATAGAAACA
>NW_015160362.1:0-7777 GCF_001447785.1 Gekko japonicus
CTGGCTCTTTTCTACTGCTACAAACAGACGAAGACTGCGATCACACATGCTAAATAATCCACTTTCAGTGCACTTTCAGTGCACTTCCCAATTGGATTTTATCGTGTGAACTGGCATAATCCAGTTGGGAAGTGCATCGAAAGTGGAATGGAAGATATTAGAACGGGAGGGACTTGGCTTGACAGCAGCACATGTGAAAGGGATCTGGGTGTTCTGGTTGATCACAAGCTAAACATGGGCCTGCAGTGCGATGTGGCTGTGAAGAAAGCGAATGCAGTCTTAGGATGCATGAACAGAAGCATTGTGTCCAGATCACGGGAGGTGGTCGTTCCACTCTGTTCTGCTATGGTCAGGCCTCACCTGGAGTCCTGTGCCCAGTTTTGGGCACCACATTTTAGGAAGGACGTTGACAAGCTCGAGCGTGTCCCAAAGAGGGCAACCAGGATGGTGAGAGGGCTGGAATCCAAGTCTTACGAGGAAAGGCTGAAAGAGTTGGGTCTTCCTGAGTCAGCATTCAGAGAAGGAACTTCAGTAAGAGGAAAAAGCCTTGCACACTTTCATTCCAGCATCTTCCTCTGTAATAAGAACATAAGAGATGCCAATGTTGGATCAGGCCAAAGGCCCATCCAGTCCAACACTCTGTGTCACACAGTGGCCAGAAATACCAGGTGCCATCAGGAGGTCCACCAGTGGGGCCAGGACATTAGAAGCCCAAAGCTACACTCGTCGCCTGCACAAATCCCATCTATATTAAACCCGGCAAAGACGGAGGTCCTGGGCCTGTGCCGGACCGGCCGAAAGTTGGGGCACCCTCTCCCATCCTTCGGTGGGGTACCATTGGTGCCTGTGCGGGAGGTTTGGGTGTGCTCCTGGACTCCTCGTGTAATGTATTGAAATGATTACATGAATCACCTCATAGGACTCCCATGTTAAGCTTCGAGCCAGACCAGGGCTCCTCTGAACGAACTTCCTATTGGTCGCTTCGTAACAGCGACCAATCAGAACGATACCATTCCCTAGGAGGGAAAGACTCTCATTGGTCTTTATTCTAGCAATCTCATTGGTTGTTATTTGTAAATAGGCGTGGCTACATTAGCCCGGTTATGTTTAAAAGGAGCATAAGCTCCCACTGTTTTCTGTTCTGGTTTCTTACTGAGTTAGTGCTTGCTCGTTACTTCCAATAAAGCTGAATCACTTGCTGAATCACTCTAAGAGTCCTTTGTTAGCGCGATCTAACAATTGGCGACGAAGGTGGGATGTTAGAGCAGGTAGGCAGCCCTGCGGACATCCACACTTCGGACTCGGAAGAAAGCGAGCAGAGCACAGCAGCCGATCCGGCGGAGGCGCCACCAGCTCCGGTGCCCAAGTCTCCCACGATGGCTGGAAGCCAGAAGTTCGAGTGCTTCGAACCCTCCTCAGAAGACTGGGACTCCTACCTGTCCAGGTTCGAGTTCCATCTGGAGACCCACGACATCACCGATGAGGCGAAGAAACGAGCATGCCTCCTGAGTTCCTGCGGGAAGGGGACCTTCGACATAGCCAGGTCGTTGGTGGCCCCAACTGATATAAAGACTGTCACCTACGCTGACATCACGGAGAAGCTTAAGGCTCACTATTCTCCACAACCGTCGGAGATCGCCTGCCGGCACGCTTTTTACAAGCGGAACCAGGCCGGAGGCGAGACCATCGCAGATTTCGTGGCGGCCCTTCGCAAAGCCGCACGGCCATGTAATTTCCACAACGTGGAGGAAGCCCTCAGAGACCGTCTCGTCTGCGGTCTCAAAGATGAAAGGCTGCAACAGAGGCTGTTCGCCCGCACCACCCTGACCTGGGCAGTGGCCTACGAAGAGGCCGTGGCCGCGGAAGCAGCGGAGAAGTCCACGAAGGAATGAATGAATGAATAAATAAATAAATAAATAAATAAATATTAAGCAGGACCGCTGAAGGTTATACCTCTTCTTATTCCCGAAGATCTGTCAGAGATTTTTCAGAGACTGAAATCCATTAGAATTGTTGGATTTTAGCCTACCTATAGGCAATACTTCCTAAAAAACTGTGAGCTAGCTCACACTTTTGTTACTATCGACGGGGTTTTCTTGGCAAAGATGCTGGAGTGGGTTGCCATTTCCTTCTCCAGTGGAGTGATTCCCCACTCCTCCACTTGCACCTGCTGGATGACCTTGGGCAAGCCATAGTTCTGGCATAGCTGTTCTTGGAAAAGAGCAGTTTCTGTCAGAGCTCTCTCAGCCCCACGTACCTCACAGGGTGTCTGTTGTGGGGAGGGGAAGGGGAAGGAGTTTGTAAGCCCTTGGGGTAGTGAAGGGCGGGGTATGTCTCTTCTTCTTCTTCTTCTTCTTCTTCTCATTTTGTCTGGGTTCTCCGCTGTGGCCTTTCCATCCTGGGTGACCCGTCATTGCATAGCCCCAGACTCATCAAACCATGCAAGCCCCCTCGCCACATCAAGGCAGTGATCCATGAGGGAGATTCAACGAACATGAAATTAACCATACTCCAGAGGATGGCAGAAGACAGGAGGGCCTGGCGTGATGTGGTCGATGGGGTCGCGAAGAGTCGGACTCGACTGTGCGACTGAACAACAACAAAAGCTCACACTAACTCAGCTTAGAGGGAACACTGCCTATAAGCAACCACAATCCATCACATGGGAAATCATGCGCTCCTCAGGAAAAGGTCCGAAGCCCTTTGCTCAGTGACTTTGACCTCTGCCCTCCCAGAGATAGCTGCGAAGCAAAAATATCGCTACAGAAATGTTGTTGAGCAATGTGAAACATATTTTTGGTTGTTTCGGCGATGTTGTTTCCCCTAATTAGGTAGCAGTCTGTGGATATGTATTTGCCACCAGCTTCTAATTAAATTTCCCCGAACTTTCACATCTAGTTTAGCCATCTGTTTCCAACAGTAACCAGCCTCTGAAATATTGTAAGAAAGGAATGATGGGGAGAGTTGCATGGGTGACTTGTTCTGAAGACAGCATGGGCTTACATGTGCTTTCTTGGATCTGGGTAAAAGGGACCATGCCTTGAATTCCTGTGGACCTCTTCTATTTACGGGACGACACATAGCAAGGTGATGTTAGATTCGAGTCTTGGAAAACCTTAGAGACCAACAAAACTTTTGGGATATGAACTCTCAAGAGTCAAAGGTCCTGTCGGGGACTGGAGGCTTCCCCCAACTTGGCCTGATCCAAGAGGGAGGGCTTCTGGAGTTCTGGCCCCCAATGCTCCCTCTAAGCTGTGGAGTCTTGTGAGCAAAAATTCTGCTTTGTGAGCTACTGGCATTAAAGTTGTGAGCGAGCGATTTGGCTGCTGCATAAATTAGTCTGCTCCGGAGCCCTCCTTCCTGAGCTAAGACAAAAATGTGTGAGCCGGAGGCTAAACAACGGTGAGCTAGCTCACACTAACTCAGCCTAGGGGGAACATTGCTGACCCCACTGGTGGACCTCCTGAGGGCACCTGGGTTTTAGCCACTGTGTGACACAGAGTGTTGGACTGGATGGTCCGTTGGCCTGATACAGCATGGCTTCTCTTATGCTCTTATGTTCTGAAGATGAGTGAGCTGGCCTGCGTCCTGAAGATCCTGGGGAAGAGAAGGTCGAGATGCAGCTGGAGGTCTACAGTCCGACCAGCAGAGGCAGTGGAAGGTTGGAAGAAGTTGACGATGGTGGTCACAGTTCAGCCAGTGCCACTCACCAAGAGGCCCGTATTACAGGGCATGGGGGACATCACGGCTCCCTTTGTCAGATAGGGTATGTGACAAAGGGAGAGCTCATGTCCTGGAAATCTTGTTGATCCCTACGGTCCACCTGGATTCAAATCTATCTGTTCTACTGGAAGCCAACAGGGCTACCCTCTGAAGCTTTAAAAAATGTTCCTTATACCAAGTCAGACCACTGATCTATCTTTCTCAGTGTTGCCTACTCTGACTGGCAGGGGCTTTCCAACAACTTCAGCCGAGAGAAGACTTCCCCAACAACCGCGACTTGAGATCCGTTTCCTGGAGATGCCAAGGATAGAGCATGCGATCTTCTGCATGCGATCCATGTGCCTCCACTGAGCCCATGCATCCACACCATGGCAGAAATCACATAATTGACCTTTTATTTGATAGTAAATGGGTATACATCATATGCTCGTTATGCTATTCCATCAGAAAATAGAGGACATGTTTGATTGATATGTCAATAAAATGTTCCGTAATATTTTTACAGCCTTTATGTTCCCTGGCAAAGGCATGTCTTCTGGCATTTAAAGAAGTTGCAGTTTTGTTAATTAACATTTATATTCCTCCTTGTACGTGTCCTTTTTATTATAAAGTTTGTTGGTATGAATTGGAAAACTATTAACTGGATTTCTGAGTTTAAATATCCCAATGCAAAGATTATAATATTGGGTGGTTTTAATGCTTGGATTGGTGATCCTAGTATAAGAGAATGGGATGACGATAGTAGTATGGATCCCTATCATTTGAGCAGGTCAGCCACTGTGTGAGACAGGATGCTGGACTAGGTGGACCACTGGTCTGATCCAGCAGAGCTCTTCTGATCTTCTAATCAGGAGAAGGCCTTGGCCTCTATGCCCTGTTGTTGGCCCACCAGAGGAACTGGCTGGCCCCTGTGTGAGACAGGATGCTGGACTGGATGGACCCTCACTGGTCTGATCCAGCAGGGCTCTTCTGATGTTCTTATCCAGGAAGGCCTCAGCCTCTCTGCCCTGTTTTTGGCTCTCCAGAGGAACTGGTTGGCCCCTGTGTGAGACAGGATGCTGGACTGGGTGGGCCACTGGTCTGATCCAGCAGAGCTCTTCTGATGTTCTAATCAGGAGAAGGCCTTGGCCTCTATGTCCTGTTGTTGGGTCTCCAGAGGAACTGGTTGGCCACTATGTGAGATGGGATGCTGGACTGGATGGGCCACTGGTCTGACCCAGCAGAGCTCTTCTGATGTTCTAATCAGGAGAAGGCCTTGGCCTCTATGTCTTGTTGTTGGACCTCCAGAGGAACTGGTTGGCCCCTGTGCGAGACAGGACTAGATGGACCACTGCTCTGATGCAGAAGGGCTCTTCTTATGTTCTTGTGTTCTTATGAAGAACCCTGCTGGATCAGACTAAATACCCATCAAATCCAGCATCTTGTTCATTCAGTGGATGACCAGCTGCCTCCAGGAAACCCATAGCTAAGGGAATGTTTGTTTCCATACTGTGAAAAATTGGACCTCCTGATTTCTGCAGATTAAAGGGGGGCTAGAAGACCAGAATAGAATCCCCCCTCCCCAAGGCAACTGGTCACCCTACACGTACTTTATGGAAAGGACAAATGGTTGCTATTTGGGGGAAGAAAGAAATCTTGTATCTTATGAGAACTGCAGAGGCATAATTGTCTGTCGTTCTTTCGTAGACAGAAACGTCAATAGCTTATGAGTCATTCCCCAGAGACGGGCATTTTTCTCCTCCTGGTCAGTCTTAATATTATTCTTTATATCTCCATTTAAACATCATAACATCGGCCGCTGGCAAAGTGACTTTATCTGCATGCCGAACAGACACATGTTGCTTTTTTAAAAAGAGAAAAATAAGGAAGCCAAAGAAGCATTCAGTCTCTCTATTGTCTGTAGCAAAATTTATTTTGGGTTGTCCTCCAGCCTTCATCCAGTTTAAGAAAATGGATGTGCAGCTCTTTGAAAACAGATTTAATAGTCTCACAGACTGGATTTTTTTTAAAGGCTCGGGGCTCCTTATTCCAAGCATGCATAATCTTAGGCAGACTCACTCCAGTATATGAGTGTTGAGATTGTGGTGTTATCCTCTTATACTGTAGGGCAAGGCAGGGACAAGAGCAGAAGATTCTTCTGGTGTATGGAGACAGTGTGGCGTAGTGGTCAGGACTGCTTTCAGGGGGGTAAAACAGAAGTGAGAAAGGGTAGCTCTAGAAATTGCCAGAACTCTGTGGTAAAACAATGGCGACTAAAGTGATTCCTAGAGCTACCCTATGCCCCCTCTGGGTTTTCCCCAGTAGTGATGTAGGGATACAGGTGACATTGCACGCACAAACACCCCATGTCACCATGCGTAGTCCTGCACACTTCCATGCTCAGCTGGCAGCCCTCTTGGACAGTGGATTCTATGGCATTATACCTCGCTGAGATCTTTCTCCTTCCCTGGTCCCATCCCCAAAATATCCAGGAATGTCACAATCCATACTCAGCTGGCAACCCTTGGCAGAAAGCACAACAGAAGGCGTATCCCCCTTTCTTCTTCAGCTCTGTTACCTTCAATTGTCCATCCCGAGTGACGGTGATGCAGCAGGGGAAGCATCACTCTGAAATGGCTGTCTTTGCTCTCAGAGCCATTGACACTAAATCTGATTGGCAACTTGTTATTCTAATCTCATCACATTCTTCAATGTGACATCTGATTGGCTGGGATCATATCGCAAGGCGGAAGAAGAAAAATGGTGTGGTACCAGTGGCTCTTATTCTCACTCTAGCCAGGAAGGTGTTGTGCTTCTTCTTGTCAGTGACGCCATTTATTTTCATTTCTACCTCTTTTCTTGTGAACAAGCATGACGCTCTCAAGAATAAATATAACCTGGACAGGTTTCTCCTGCCCTCATGGCAGGAAAGACAAATTATGTTCTTCCCTCCCCACCTCCGCCACGATTTTGTAGGCCTTGTTGTAGGAATCATGACTCATCCCTTAGCGAGTCATCCGTGGCCAGCAGTGCTTCCCGGCTTCTTGGCCTGCGTCTTGGCATTTGGTCACTGTCCGTGAAGCAGTTGGATGGGTCCTCTCCTTGTCATTTAGAAGCAAAACAGAGATAAGGTGGAAGGGTTGTGAGGGAGCAGTATCCCAGGAGAATTTTAAAAAAATAAAATAAGGTCTTGTCTACTTATAGGAAGTTCTTACCATAGAGTTCCTGGTGATTCCTAGAGCTAGCCAGAAGTGAACAAAAAGGGTAGCTCTAGGAATCACGGGAAACTCTATGGTAAAACTGGGCAAACTGGGGCTTGGTATCATAAGACATTTTCTTCTCTCCAGAGCAACTCCAGTGTTTCTTTTTTATTGTTTTTACTTATTTATTTTATTATTTATTTATTATTTAAACTTTTACCCCACCCTCCCCGCCGAGGCAGGCTCAGGGCAGCTTACATAAAACCCAATAAAAACAAAAATACATCTCAGTATAAAATACACAATAAAATACACAGTTTAGGCCATTAATATATCAATGGCGATCCAGATATAGTAAAGTGCATTTAAGAGCATGTTCAGCGGTGCATCCACTCCAGGTAGCTTTGGCTGGAAGTAAGTCGGCACAGGGCATATCTGATAGGGTGCAGCTCCTATCGGAATGCTTGCCGGATAAGTTCCGTTTTCACAGCCCTGCAAAACTGTCCCAGGTCCCGCAGGGCCCTGATCTTACCTGGAAGCTCATTCCAATAAGTCGGAGCTGCCAAAGAGAATGCCCTAGTCCTGGTCGATGTCAATATGGCATCCTTGGGACCAGGGAGGGCCAAGTGGTTTTGTGACCCTGATCGCAGTGCTCTCTAGGGAACATGCGAAGAAAGGCAGGTCCCTGACCGTAAAGGGCTTTAAAGGTCAAAAACAGCACCTTGAAGTGAATCTGGTATGCTATTGGCAGCCAGTGCAATGTCTGTTTGGTGTAGTGGTTAAGTGCGCGGACTCTAATCTGGGAGAACCGGGTTTGATTCCCCCACTCCTCCACTTGCACCTGGCTGGATGACCTTGGGCAAGCCATAACTCTG
>NW_015160362.1:7948-19173 GCF_001447785.1 Gekko japonicus
AAGGGAAAGGAGTTTGTGAGCCGCTCTGAGACACCTTTGGGTAGTGAAGGGCAGGGTATAAATCCAATCTCTTCTTCTTCTTCTTCATTTACCTCACAGGGTGCCTGTTGTGTGGAGGGGAAGGGAAAGGAATTTGTAAGCCGCTCTGAGACTCCTTTGGGTAGTGAAGGGTGGGGTATAAATCCAATCTCCTCTTCTTCTTCTTCTTCTTCTTCTTCTTCTTCTTCTTCTTTTACCTCACAGGGTGTCTGTGGTGGGGAGGGGAAGGGAAAGGAGTTTGTAAGCCGCTCTGAGACACCTTTGGGTAGTGAAGGGCAGGGTATAAATCCAATCTCTTCTTCTTCTTCTTCTTCTTTAGCACAGGCTGGATGTGCTCCCACATAGGGAGACCCATCAACAGCCTGGCTGCTGCATTTTGCACCAGCTGCGGCTTCCGGAGTTGCACCAAGGGCAGCCTCATGTAGAGAGCATTGCAGTAGTCCAACCTCAAGGTGACCATAGGGTGGATAGCGTGGATCACTGATGCCAGATCATTGCGTTCGAGGAAGGGAACCAGCTGCCTAATCAGCCAAAGGTGGTAAAAGGCTGCCTTTGCGGTGGCTGCTACCTGGGCCACCATTGTTAGGGAAGAAATCCAGGAGCACTCCCAAACTCCTGACATTCAATGCTAGCACCAACGGCGCCCCATTGAAGGCCGGTAGTGGGATCCCTACCCCCGAGCCTCTCCGATTCAGGCACAGGACCTCCGTCTTCACCAGATTCAGTTTCAATCGACTCAGTCTAAGCCATTCAGCCACGTCATGTAGCTCCCGGTCCAGGTCTTCCGGGGTAGAGTCGGACTGACTGCCCAACAACAGATAGAGCCGGGTGTCATCCAAGTATCGGTGACACCCTAGCCCATGCCTCCAGGCAATCTGGGCAAGGGGGCGCATATAGATGTTCAATAGCATCGGGAAAAGCATTGCCCCCTGAGGAACACAAATTAGTGGGTGCCTTCGGGACCGCTGCTCCCCAAGAGCCACCCTTTGTCCCCGCTCTAAGACACCTTCGGGTAGTGAAGGGCGGGGTATAAATCCAATCTCCTCCTCCTCCTCCTCCTCCTCCTCCTCCTCCTCCTCTTCTTCTTCTTCTTCTTCTTCTTCTTCTTCTTCTTCTTCTTCTTCTTCTTCTTCTTCTTCTTCTTCTTCTTCTTCTTCTTCTTCTTCTTCTTCTTCTCCCATTCTGGATTATTTCAGTCTACTCAGCCTAGAGGAAGTTGACAGATTGATCTCAACTGTACATCCAACCACAGGCAGCCTTGCCCTGTGCCCCTCGTGGCTAATTAAAGCTGGCCACGAGGGGTTTCGAGATGCCCTTTGGGATTTTATCAACAAGTCCCTCTCTGAGGGACTGTTCCCAGGGGCTCTCAAGGAAGCGATGGCCTGCCCTCTCCTAAAAAAAAATCTTTGGATCTGGCCGAATTGGCCAACTATCGGCCGGTTTCCAATTTGTCCTATTTGGGCAAATTAATAGAGAGGGTCGTGGCGATACAGTTGCAGAGCTTTATGGATGACACTTCCATGCTATATCCCTTCCAGTCCAGCTTCCGCCAAGACCATGGGATGGAGACAGCACTGGTCGCCCTCACAGATGACATCCGGACCACCCTCGCTCTTCCCTTCCCCCCAATTGTATGTGTCAATTTCCCAATACTTTCTGCGTGTCCGCATTTTGTCCCGCAGCTCCCCACAATTTCCCCTGCGTTTTCTTGATCCTTGTTTTTTGAGATCAAGAAGACGCGGGGAAAATTGGGGGACGCTGCGGGTCAAAATGTGGCCACACAGCAAGTAGTGGGAAATTGACTAATACAATTGGGGGAAAGGGAAGAACAACGGTGGTGCAGCTGCTTGTGGGAAATTGGTCTTAGAGTGATGTAAAGGTAAAGGTTTCCCTTGCTCGAAAGCCAGTCGAGTCCAACTATAAGGTGCGGTGCTCATCTCCGCTTCCAAGCCGAAGAGCCAGCACTGTCCGAAGATGTTTCTGTGGTCATGTGGCCGGCGCGACTAGATGCTGAGGCACACAGAATGCTGTTATCTTCCCACCGAAGGGGTACCTGTTTATCTACTTGCAATTTCTTGCTTTCAAACGGCAAATGCCTATAGAGTCCACCCTCCAAAGAATCCATTTTCTCCAGGGAATGGATGTTTGTAGACTGGAGAGGAGCTATAATTCCAGGGGATCCCCAGGTCCCACCTGGAAGGAGGAGCTGGGGCCAGAGACGGGAGCTCACTCCATCATGCGGCACTCAGGTCTTGAACTGCTGAACAACCGATCTCCCAGTCTGCAGTTCAGTGTCTTAACCACTGAGCCACCGCAGCCCCTTAGAGTGATGTAGCACCCCCCAATGTCCAGGCATGCTGAGTTTCTCCCTCCAACAGTCTCCACTTGCCTCACATCTAAAGGCGGGGGCGCAAAAAGTGTGGCTTGTGAAGCAGATCATAACTGGTGAGCTAGACAGTGTTATCAAGTAGCATCTGGTCCGCTAGACCATCAGCAGCATCTATTCAAAAGCTCTCACCGAATCTATCCGGCAGCCAATTAGAAATGCTTAATAAATAAGGCTGTGTTCAGCAGCAAGCTGGGAGTCTGTATAATGAATAACAGTGGAATCTTAAAACCTGGAGAAATCATTGTACGTAAGACCAGCACACTAAAATGGTTCTGGAGGCTTTTAAAAGAATTACATATTTTAATAAGGATATTGTATTCCAGCTATGCAGGATCTGCCTCGAAACGGGGGTCCGAGACGTCCCATTGTGGAAACCGCAGGGGGTGCTATGTAAAACTAGAACGCGGAAAAGAGAAAAGAAAGGAAACCAACCACAAAATAGGACTGTTTGCATTGATGTATCTGTTGGCATGTATTCATCCTTAGAGCTTTGATGGAAGGTTTGTAAGCAGAAACCTTTGTTGATCATGAAAAGGAGAAGGCGTTAACGCTGAGCTTTGGTAATATAAAGTCATAGTTGTTATATCACGGTTGTACTTTGCTGTTTACCGCTTGGAGGTTGGCAGGCCTAAGCAGCCCTCCTATAAATCTGGTGCCTTGGCGACTCCATCAGAACTTCCTGGGGACTGCGCGCCAGGGTATGGATTCGCCTTTTACACTGAACCCTCCAACAGGAGATTTTTGGACTCAACAAGTTTTGAAGGTTGCAGCTGTGAGAACACCATCAGTTGTGTCCGAGTGCCACCAAGAGGCCACCCAGAGCATTTGCATTCAGTTATCTAATCCACCCACCATCATGCAGAAACTCGGAAAACATAGTTTCAGGTGGGCAGCCCTGTTGGTCTGAAGCAGCGGAACAAAGCTCGAGTCTAGTGGCAGCTTTAAGACCAAATTTAAGGCCTGCAAGACGGAGCTCTTCCGCCAGGCATTTAATTAAGAACATAACATAAGAGACACCGATGTTGGATCAGGCCAAAGGCCCATCTAGTCCAACACTCTGTCACACAGTGGCCATAAATACCAGGTGCCATCAGGAGGTCCACCAGTTGGGGCCAGGACATTAGAAGCCCTCCTACTGTTGACCCCCCCAAGCACCAAGAAGACAGAGTATCACTTGCACCAGAGCCCCTATCTATACCTTGTGGCTAATAGCCACTGATGGACCTCTGCTCCATATGCCTATCTAATTCCCTTTTGAAGCCGTCCATGCTTGTAGCCGCCACCACGTCCTGTGGCAGTGAATTCCAAGTGTTAATCACTCTTTGGGTGAAGAATTACTTCCTTTTATCCGTTCTAAGCCGACCGCTCAGCAATTTCATGGAGTGCCCACGAGTTCTTGTATTGTGAGAAAGGGAGAAAAGTACCTCTTTCTCTACCTGTTCTTTCCCATGCATAATCTTGTAAACCTCAATCATGTCTCCCCTCAGTCGTCGTTTCTCCAAGCTAAAGAGCCCTAAGCGCTTTAACCTTTCCTCATAGGGAAAGTGTTCCAACCCTTTTATCATTCGAGTTGCCCTTTTCTGCACTTTTTCCAAAGCTATAATATCCTTTTTAAGGTGTGGTGACCAGAACTGCACACAGTATTCCAAATGAGGTGGCACCATTGCTTTATATAGGGGCATTATGATATTGGCTGATCTGTTTTCAATACCCTTCCTAATAATCCCCAGCATAGCATTGGCCTTCTTTATTGCAGTCACACACTGTCTCGACATTTTCAGTGAGTTATCCACTACAACTCCAAGATCTCTCTCTTGATCAGTCTCTGCCAGTTCAGACCCCATCAATGTGTATTTATATTTAGGATTTTTGGCTCCAATGTGCATCACCTTGCACTTGGCCACATTGAACGACTCTTCGCGACCCCATGGACCAGCTCCCCCCAGGCCCTCCTGTCTTCCGCTGTCCTCTGTGTTCTAAATAACTGTATGATCTTAACTGTATTTATGCTTGTATGGAAGCCATCCTGAGCCTGGTTTTCGGGGATGGTGGGGTATAAATCTGATAAATAAAAATAAATAAAAGACCTTCATGCTGGGTGCTTTCTCACATGCTAAATGATGCAGTTTCAATCCAGCAACTGTTTGCAAGTGGATTCTGTCATTTCAAACCGTAAAGCTCAGTTGCAAAGTGCATTGAAAGTGGATTGAGAGTGTGTCGTTTAGTGTGTGTGAAAGCACCTATATGTTGCATGCTAATTTACTGTTTACCCTCTACCTATATGTATGGACTGCTAACTTCCATTTCGTTGTATCTGAAGACGATGTACATGCACACAAAAGCTTATACCCTGAATAAAACTTCGTTGGTCTTAAAGCTGCCACTGGACTCAAACTTGGAAAATTTGTAATGGAACATCATTCCACCCAATCTTCTCTATTTATTTATTTTTTTAAATCGACTCCTCTTTCCTTGGGTACCATCTTCTGCTCTTCTCATCCCCCCGCCCCATCCTTTGCAAACAGAGCAGTTAATAACTCCTTCTTCACTGCTAGTATAGAAGAAATGCCATATGTTTTGTTCTTTGTTAGAGCACTGGAACCAGGGGTCATTTCGTAGAAAAAGAGGTGCAGGAGCTCATTAGCATAACTCATTAGCATGACTTATTTGCATATGCCAGAAGGCAACACCCACCGCTCAGGCTCCACTGGACTGTTTTGGATTGCTAGCTATTGGGGGGGTGGGAACGTGCACATCTGTCCTCGCAGAGGAGGGAGAGCTTGTACCTGAATAAAACTTGGCCTTAAAGGTGCCACTGGACTGTTTTGGATTGCTAGCTATTGGGGGAAACGTGCAGATCTGTCCTCGCAGAGGAAGGAGAGCTTGTACCTGAATAAAACTTGGCCTTAAAGGTACCACTGGACTGTTTTGGTCCGGGGGGCCGGGGGGAGCTCTGCAACTTACCTGGCTGCTTCTTGCTCTGACTGAGGGCTGCTGGGAGCAGGAGGTGGGGCTTGTTGCATGTGCCCGCCCCCTGGGCTCTTTACTGCTGGAGCTCTGCTCCTGTGCGCTCCTGCAGGAGATGACCCCTGACTGGAATTAATATGGTTTAATCGCCTTTCAGGGGAAATGTGTCTCCATCTGAGCTGGGTCTGCCCTTCCTTTCAGGTCTCCTGCCCAGGAAACAGACAGCAGGGATGGAGAAGGTCCCATGGGCCACAGCCTATGCACAGGCCAGTGATGCTCCTGTAGAGGTGAACATGGGGTTGTCAGGTCCCTTCTGGCAATCAGCAGGAGATGGGAGGAAACTTACCAGGAGCAGCAGGGAGGCCCATCCGATGTACAGAGACATGTATATGTCACCACCCATGTGATCCAGAAGTGACATCATCACATCCGGGATGCCCGGGCTACACTCTGGTATTTGGGCAAAGCCTCTAAGGTAAATTTGGCTTCTACTGTAGAGTTTTTTCTCAAATACCAGAGCATTGCCCTGATGTCCTGGATGTGTTGGTGTTACTTTTGGGTCACATGGGCAGTGACATACACACGTCACTGCACATCAGACAGATCTCCCTCTTTTTCGGGCTAAGTTCCCCCGGCCGGCTGATCGGTGTTGGGGAGGTGGGGCTTAGCATCAGGGGACCCCGCCTCCACCAGAGGGTCTGGCAACCTTGGGCGAACTTTCACTAATTGTACTGTTGCACTGTGGAAACAGCCGTTTCCATGATGCAGTGCGAAAGCGGCTGAGTCGCGCACGTACAAAATGGGTAGCCCCTTCTGAGAGGCAGGTCCAATCTGTCCCGCATAGGTTTCACCC
Organism: Gekko japonicus; assembly: GCF_001447785.1. Classification (NCBI taxonomy): domain Eukaryota; kingdom Metazoa; phylum Chordata; class Lepidosauria; order Squamata; family Gekkonidae; genus Gekko; species Gekko japonicus. The sequence goes on from NW_015160362.1 coordinate 14,197, forward strand.
AGCTTGGAGTCTTTGCCCATATGACTTCCCTGCATCATGGGAACCGTAGTAGTATATCATGAGAACTGTAGTTTCTATTCTCTATTTCATGTTCAATTTCTGTTTATTCTAAAGGTTCCGAAGGATCTTGCTTCCTTTTCCCTCTCCATTTCATCCTCCCAACAGCCCCCTGGATTTCGTTAAGGTAGAGGAAAAGGACCAAGGTCTCAGCTTCATGGCAGAATTGTAAACAAGTCTCCCCCAACCTCTGCCCATTTTTTCCCCACTAGATGGCATGATATATATTGCATTTGATTGAAACAAGCACCCAAACAGCCTCCAATTTCTGTGTGTTTGCTGTGGAGCTGCAATTGATGCATGGTGGCCCCGTGATAGGGTTGCCAACCTCCAGGTATCACCTGGAGACCCCACACTATTAAAATTTACCTCCAGCTCACCAAGATCAGTTCTTCTGGGGGGGGGGCTTATTATCAAATTTATACCCCGCCCTCCCCGCAAAGCAGGCCTCAGGGCGGCTTCCATACAACATAAATACAGATTAAAATCATACAATAGTTTAAAACACCACAAGTAAAACCAATGCAAACATAAAGTGCTGGCGGCAGTTAAACATTAACTTAGATGGCATATTGTCACAATCGATTTCCACTGCCCTGATGTTCTCAGATGTTTCTGCTCGTATTCAGCTCGATGTTAAAACTCACAAGCCAGGGCTCTACAGCAGCGGCGGCCCCTAATTAAATGCCTGGTGGAAGAGCATCTTGCAGGCCCTGTGGAAAAGTGAAAGGTCCCGCAGGGCCCTGATCTCCTCCGGGAGCTCGTTCCACCAGGTAGGGGCCACCACCTGGGACCTCAGCTGGGTTATAATACCATAGACTCCACCTTCTTAAGTAGCCATTTTATCCAGTCTGGAGATCAGTTGAAGTTCTAGGAGATCTCCAGTCCCCACCTACAGGTTGGCAACTGCACACTTTTGGCCTGGCCTTTTATCAAGATCTGACCGTATTGATCAGGGTCGCCACTCGCCAGCTCCATGTTGAGAATTACCTGGAGATTTGAGGAGTGAAGCTTAAAGAGGGCGGGAATTGAGGAGGGGAGGGACTTCGATGGGGCACAATGCCATCGACTCAGCCTTCCAAAGCGGCCATTTTTCTCTGGGTGAACTGATCTCTGTCACCCAGGGATCAGCTGTAATAACGGGATACCTCCATCCACCACCTGGAGGTTCCTGCCACAAATGGACGAAAGTGACTCAACCAAGGTTGCACCCCACCAATGCTCACAGTGCAAAAATGATTCTAGTCCAATTACAGTTCACGAATTTGACAGCCAGTTTGGTGCAGTGGTTAAGTGCGTGGACTATAATCTGGGAAAACCGGGTTTGATTCCCCACTCCTCCACTTGCACCTGGCTGGATGACCTTGGGCGAGCCGTAGCTCTGATAAGAGCTGTCCTTGAAAAAGAGCAGTTTCTGTCAAGAGCTCTCTCAGCCCCACCTACCCCACAGGGGAGGGGAGGGGAGGGGAAGGAGTTTGGAAGCCGCTCTGAGACTCCTTCAGGTAGTGAAGGGTGGGGTATAAATCCAATCTCCTCCTCTTCTTCTTCTTCTACCTCACAGGGTGTCTGTTGTGGGGAGGGGAAGGGAAAGGAGTTTGTAAGCCGCTCTGAGACACCTTTGGGTAGTGAAGGGCAGGGTATAAATCCAATCTCTTCTTCTTCTTCTTCTTCTTTTTTTTCTTCCTCACAGGGTGTCTGTTGTGGGGAGGGGAAGGGAAAGGAGTTTGTAAGCCGCTCTGAGACACCTTTGGGTAGTGAAGAGCGGGGTATAAATCCAATCTCTTCTTCTTCTTCTTCTTCTTTTTTTTCTTCCTCACAGGGTGTCTGTTGTGGGGAGGGGAAGGGAAAGGAGTTTGTAAGCCGCTCTGAGACACCTTTGGGTAGTGAAGAGCAGAGTATAAATTCAATCTCTTCTTCTTCTTCTTTTGTTTCTTTATTTTACGTCATGCAGTGCTGCTGCGGCTTCCAACAATTGCCGTGCGATCTGTTTCCCTCAATGCTTCGTCAGGTCACTTTATACTTGGAGCCCATGCTCTATGTCTCCTACTCAGAATTAATCTTGTATTTTCTCGGCATCTGCTGGCTCTCAGATGCTGAGAAAATACTGAGTCGGAGATGTAGAGCATGGGCTCCAAGTATAAAGTGACCTGACGAAGCATTGAGGGAAACAGATCGCACGGCAATTGTTGGAAGCCGCAGCAGCACTGCATGACGTAAAAGAAAGAAACAAAAGAAGAAGCAAATTCGTAGACTGTAATTGGACTAGAATCATTTTTGCACAGTGAACATTGGTGGGGTACCACCTAGCGGTTGGCAAGCCTAGTATTAACCCTGCTCCCATGACGAGTTTTCAGCCTCAAAGGCAAATTACCTGACTCAATACATTTTGGTCGAATCTGCATTTGCATTTTTACATTAGTTTCATGCTGCTGTGACACCGTCTTTCTCTATGCTTGTTTGAATGTTGGTTGGAGAAGATTCTTTTAAAGCCGTGCAGGGGTGCAATGACAGTGGAGCCACCCCGAAAGGACGATAAACATTTGTGGACATGCAAAAGTATGCTAGCACTCTTGAGGTGTGAAAACGACACCAAATGTAGACAGCTTTTTTGAAGACGGAGTCAAAAGGCTGGGACACCCGGTGGGAGAGACAAATGCAGATTCAGCCTTTGACTCTTCGGACCACTTGCCTGGCTGGTCACTTGGAGTGCGGGGGATTTGTCTTTCTTTGTGTGGCTGAGAGTGGACTTTCAATTAGGAGAATCATGCCTGCTCACCCAATGACTGCAAAGAGAACTCATCCTTTGGCAGAGGCCTTTTTAGCCAGGTAATGAGGAGCAGGGGAGAGTGTGCTGTGTCACTTTCCCATTTGTCTGAGATGAGAAGGCTTGTTAATTAGCATCAGGGGATGTTTTGATTGCAGTGGAATGTCGGCAGGTGTTTGCCAAATGCTTCCATCTCCTGCATTAAAGGACGATGGTTTTCTGTATGGACTCTTAGATTCAGCTACATTAAATACTGACAATCAGGTGAAATGACATTGCAGGGGTTTTTAGTGACACCATTCTCCCCCCCGCCCCAGTTCCTAGAAAGGATCACATCATGAGAGAGAGAAAAATGTCATGCTTCTACAGCCTCTAGGTGTGAAGAAGAAGAAGAGAAGAGATTGGATTTATACCCCGCCCTGCACTCAGCGTCCCAGAGCGGCTTACAAACTCCTTCCCCTTCCCCTCCCCACAACAGACACCCTGTGAGGTAGGTGGGGCTGAGAGATCTCTCTCAAGAACTGCCCTTGAGAGAACAGCTCTGAGAGAACTTGTGACTGACCCAAGGTCACACCAGCTGGCTTCATGTGGAGGCGTGGGGAATCAAACCCGGTTCTCCCAGATTAGAGTCTGCGCACTTAACCACTACACCAAACTGGTTCAACATCAGGACAAAAACTGGAAAAAAGGGGGGGAAGGAACTCAACCCAGGATATGACTGCGAACCAAAAAGAGCTAAGCTAAACCATATATATATAAAAAATACAAATATTTATTAAGGTGTACACATGTTAAAACTTATCCCAATTTAAAAATTACTTTGTCTAAGTTCAGACTATAAAAGCTTATCCACTATACATACATATGATGGGTAAATACTTTACAACTGAAGACCAAACGCGTTTCAGCCCCTAAGGGCCTTCCTCAGTGGTCACTATTATCAATATATTCTAGACACACATTCAAAGACCTGTTACAGATTTTTAGTGCACATATAATAAAACCAGACGTTGTTTCCTGAAATTGTTCAAAGAAAAATAGGGGGGGGGGGGGGGGGGGTGTCCAAATGTATAAAAATCATTATTGAATAAAAAAATGATTCTATCAAAGATAAAGTTACCTTGTATACTTATAATTTGACTCAATTGTAAGTATATAACTCAACATCAGGACAAACCATTAAGCAGGCCAATCAAAGATCTAGAAATGTCACTTGGGATACTGTGAACAGTTCTGGTCAACGTGCCTCAACAAAGATACTGTAGCATTGGAAAAGGTGAAGAAAAGGGCCACTGAAATGGTTAAGGGGATGGAATGTCTTTCCTATGAAGAAAGGTGAAAGGGGTTAGGACTCTTTAGCTTGGAGAAGTGATCATTGAGGGGTGATGTGACAGAGGTTTACAAAATTATGCATGGGATAGAGAAGGCTGAGAATGAAGTCCTCTTCTCCCTTGCTCAGAATGCAATGTCATGGGCATGCAATGAAATTAACAAGCAGTAGGCTTAGAAAAGACAGAAGAAGAAGAAGAAGAAGAAGAAGAAGAAGAAGAAGAAGAAGAAGAAGAAGAAGAAGAAGAAGAAGAAGAAGAAGAAGAAGAAGAAGAAGAAGAGATTGGATTTATACCCTGCCCTTCACTACCCGAAGGTGCCTGAGAGCGGCTTTCCCTTCCCCTCCCCACAACAGACACCCTGTGAGGTAGGTGGGGCTGAGAGAGCTCCTTCCAGAACTGTCCTTGAGAGAACAGCTCTGACAGAACTATGGCTTGCCCAAGGTCATCCAGCCAGGTGCAAGTGGAGGAGTGGGGAATCAAACCCAGTTCTCCCAGATTAGAGTCTGTGCACTTAACCACTACACCAAACTGGCTCACCAAACAATGGCTCTCCAGATGACAGAGGTCAATTCACCTGGAGAAAATGGCTGCTTTGCAAAATGGACAGTATGACATTATATCTAATCGAAGTCCCTCCCTCCTTCCCAAACCCTGGCCTCCTAAGGCTTCATCCCCAAAACCTAAACACAAAGGCCAATACACATGACCTGACGTGTTTCTGCCCTATTGGGGTCTTCTTCAGAGGTCAAACAAAATTGAGGTACACATAAATTAAATACATATTGCAATAAGATAACCAATAAGTGAATAATGGACCAGGAAGAG
>NW_015160362.1:19670-25176 GCF_001447785.1 Gekko japonicus
TATATATAAAAAATACAAATGTTTATTAAGGTGTACACATGTTAAAACTTATCCCAATTTAAAAATTACTTTGTCTAAGTTCAGACTATAAAAGCTTATCCACTATACATACATATGATGGGTAAATACTTTACAACTGAAGACCAAACGCGTTTCAGCCCCTAAGGGCCTTCCTCAGTGGTCACTATATATTCTAGACACACATTCAAAGCCTGGAAGAACCGGGTTTGATTCCCCACTCCTCCACTTACACCTGCTGGATGACCATGGGCAAGCCATAGTTCTGACACAGCTGTTCTTGAAAAAGAGTAGTTTCTGTGAGAGCTCTCTCAGCCCTACCGACCTCACAGGGTGTCTGTTGTGAGGAGGGAAAGGGAAAGGAGTTTGTAAGCTGCTCTTAGACACCTTTGGGTAGTGAAGGGTGGGGTATAAATCCAATCTTCTCCTCCTCCTCCTCCTCCTCCTCTTCTTCTTCTTCTTTGGATAATAAGTTCAGTTTCGTGTTCACCATCAAGGGCAACAAAGAGTCCAACAGAATTCCCTGTACATTGACTTTAAGAAGAAATAGGCAGACACATCAGAGCAATTCCGACAATACATCCCGGGAAGCGTGCCCTGAACGGAGTGTTTCTGTCAAGCCGCAGCCGTCCAGCAAAAACATAATTCTTTTTTTTAAAAATCTCTGTTTCTCTTGCAATTTTCAGCCTCTTCTCTTCTCTTCTGAAAGATGCGATGCTTGTTTCCCACGACAGAAGTGTCCGAGTCTCTTTTCTTCTCCCTAAGTCCCTGGGACGCCTTTAAACTGGGTTCGCTGAATAATTGAAACTTGCTTTTCAGTCAAGCTCTTGCTGAACTAAATTCAATCTGTCTGTCTGTCTGTCTACATATATATATATTTAAAAGAGGGGGGTTGTTCCTGAAGTTCCTCTGGGGTTTCCACAAGTGTTTATTCTGGGGTGTGGGTTGTAATTTTGGCAGCATTCATTATATTGCTGTTGTGTGGCTTGGTACTGTGGCTCAGGGGGGGTCATAGAATCATAGAGTTGGAAGGGACCTCCATGGTCATCTAGTCCAACCCCCTGCATGGCTTACCTGAGGGACCGCCTTTCCCCATTTGTGCCCCAGAGAGCACTACAGTCTGGGGCCCAACAATGTCTATCTATCCCAGGCCCCAAGGAGGCAAGACTTGCCATTACCAGGGCCAGGGCGTTTTCGGTGGCAGCTCCTTACTGGTGGAACGAGCTCCCGGATTAGATCAGGACCCTGCGGGACCTCTCACAGTTCCGCAGGGCTTGTGTCACGACAGAGCCAGTGGGGCAAGGCAGAGAGGGGGAGTTCACAGTCCAGTCCAAGAGTCAAGCCAGAGAGAGAGCAAAACAATCAGAGCAAAAGTCCCAATACATAAAGCCAGGCCGTAGTCCGAGCGTTACCAAGAGTCAGAGTCCAGATAGGCCAGCGTCGAAGTCAGGGTGCCGAGCCGAAGATTAAGAGCCAGGGGGTCGTCAAAATGCGGACTGGAGTCAGAAACCAGGAAGTCAGTCAGGAGCCAGATATCAGGAACAGAGTCAGTGGTGCAGAGCCTCTGGTGTCAACATCTCCTGGCGATCCCTGGCCCAAAGGACATCCGCCTAGCCTCGACCAGAGCCAGGGTTTTTTCTGCCTTGGCTCCCACCTGGTGGAACATGCTCCCTATTGAGATCAGGGCCCTGTGGGATCTTCTGCAATTTCACAGGGCCTGCAAGACGGAGCTGTTCTGCCAGGCCTTTGGCTGAGGCAGCGGGTGTCACAGAGCCCTGTCGGTGCCTGCAGCATGCACTTGCAACCCCTTTCTCAGAACTTCTTGGATACGAAAAGAAATATTGATGGTGTCAATTGTCATGCCAATAAATCCGAACAATACTGCTTCATACATTAATAGTAGATTAATTGTTCAGCCTGGAAGAACCGGGTCAGTCAGTGGTGCAGAGCCTCTGGTCCGAAGGACGAGTTTGCCAGCACGATTTGCCAGCAGTCAGCGACCTATTCAAATAGCTTGCTGGGTTGTAAACTCATCAGTGCCTCATTAGTACTGCCTCGCGAAGTCCTTGATCCTGCTAGAACTCGGGGCTTCTTGATCTCCAACTGCGCAAGCATGCCTCTGGTTGCCAAGTCCCGGTGTCTCCGATCACTCAGCCGGTCGACAGGTGGCGGAGAATCGGGTGGCATGCTGCTGGGGCCAGGGACTGCCTGATCAGAGATATGTCACTGCATGTCAGATGGGCTCCCAGCTGCTTCCAGTAGGTCTCCCCCCCCCAGCCCCACTGGTTGCCAGGAGTGACTTGGCAACCTTACTCTCAGGGGTTGCCAGTTGTGGCCTGGCAGCCCTGATAACATTTAGACAAGAAGCTGTAGAGAATCTTTGGTCTGCATATCCAAGTCTACTTGCTGCCTGAAGATGATTCACAGATGGACAAACTGAAGAGGGCACTCTTGGTCCACTGTAGATATTTTTAGAGAGGCAACCCACAGCCTGTGAGCTGTCTCCTTAGTGTAAATACTAATGTTAGGTGCATTTAGTCCCTTTGAACTCTAGGGGGAGCTGCAGTGCATTCTCCCTCCTGTTCAAGTCACCGACTGCTTCTCTTCTTTTCCTGCCTCTTGCTGAGCTTCCCCTCTGCTTGTAAATTACTGGGTCTATCCTGAAGGCCTCTTGTCCGTTGGAAAGCCTGCGACTTGTTGTTGTTCAGTCGCACAGTCGAGTCCGACTCTGCGCGACCCCATGGACCAGATCCTGCCAGCCCCTCCTGTCTTCCGCCATCCCCTGAAGTTTGCTCAATTTCATGTTGGTTGCATCTGACACTGTCTAACCATCTCATCCTTTGCCATCCCCATCTTCTTTGACCTTCAATCTTTCCCAGCATCAGGGTCTTCTTCTCCAGTGAGTGCTCCCTTCTCATTGGGTGGCCAAAGTATTTGAGCTTCAGTTTCATTATCTGGCCTTCCAGGGAACAGTCAGGGTTGATTTCCTTTAGGATTGACTGATTTGATCTTCTTGCAGTCCAATGGACTCTCAAGAGTCTTCTCCAGCACCATAGTTCAAAGGAATCTATTCTTCGGCGCTCGGCCTTCCTTATAGTCCAACTCTCACAGCCATACATGACTACTGGGAATACCATTGCTTTGACCATGCGGACTTTTGTTGGCAGGGTGATGCCTCTACTTTTTATTATGCTGTCAAGGTTTGCCATCGCATCCTCCCCCGCCTCTTCTTCTTCTTCTTCTTCTTCTTCTTCTTCTTCTTCTTCTTCTCCTCCTCCTCCTCCTCCTCCTCCTCTTCCAGGCCCCACCAGCCAAAATCTCCAGGAATTTCCCAGCTCAGAGCTGGCAACCAGTGTTCCCTCTAAGCTGAGTTAGTGTGAGCTAGCTCACAGTTTTTTTAGCCTCTGGCTCACAGATTTTTGTCTTCGCTCAGGAAGGATGGCTCCAGAGCAAACCAATTTATGCAGTAGCCAAACCGCTCACTCACAACATTAATGCTAGTCGCTCAGAAAGTAGAATTTCTGCTCACGGGACTCCACAGCTTCAAGGGAACATTGCTGGCAACCCTGTATGGCATCAAATCCCTGTGGAGCTTCCTCCTTGAACTTTGCCCACCCGCCCGGGGCAAACAAACCTGAAGACAAACCTGTGCCTCTACAAATGGACATGGGGGGTAGCTATGGATTGAAGGCAGGAAATCTCGGAGAAGCGTGAAGAGGAAACGAACTTGTGTTTGAACTAAGGGGTTAAACCAAAGGATCTGGGAGAGACTCTCCCCCCCACACACACTAAGTGCTTTGACATCCAAGGGGAAGGAAAGACAAGACGGGGGGAGTGGGCAGACTGTTCCCTGCTGACATGCTGATAATGGAACAGGCTGACCTTCAGAACTGCCAGAAGGAAATGTCACATTGCCCAGAAGATAACGGGACTGACCCCGGGGAAAATGAGTGTGATCTCAGAAGAAAAATGAGGCCAACCCAGCTGCGTCCCAGCTGCCGGGCTACTTCCCCCGGCGATGGCTTATTGAAAATGAAGAGGTGCCCCCATGAGTTGAAACATGAGTAGTGTAATGAGCAAGAGATCTTGAGTGGTAAAGAAGCGGGAGAAGGGTGGGATGGATTGCGCCGCTACATGGGTTTGCCAGCGCATGGTTGGGGAATTCCTGGAGATTTGAGGCTGGAGCTGGGATTGCTGGTGGATCCTGGAGATCTCTCGGAACTGGAGCTGATCTGCAGATAAGAAAGATCAGTTTCCCTGAAGAAAACAGCTGCTTTGGAGGGCGAAAGCTGTGGCATTATACCTCCCTCCTTCCCAAAGCCCTACTCCCTTGGGCTCTGCCCCCAAATCTCCAGGCATTTCCTAGCCCAGAGTTGGCAACCTGAGCTGCAATCGAAAGAGGGTGGGGTTTGGGGAAGGGAGGAAGCTTAGCAGTGTATACTGCCTTAGAGTCAACCCTTCACAGCTGCCATTTTCCTTCAGGGGAACTAATCTCTGTAAGTCTCGAGATCCTTTTCAATTCTGGGAGATCTCCAGGTCCCACCTGGAGGTTGGCGACCCAAATTGCTGACGATTGCAGGTGTTGGGTTTCCGATCACAATGTTCTTTTAGAGTTGCCATGTGCTCACAGGGGGTGGGACATCTCCCGTCTCCTTGTGGCATCCCAATATCCAAGGGGAAAAACAAAAACAAGCTAGAACTGCCCTCAGCGAAGGTCTGGCATCACTTCCGGGAAAACCTGGAAGTGACGTCACACCCCTCTAGGAATCACTGGGAACTCTGTGGTAAAATCATAGAGTTTGGGGTAATTCCTAGAGAGAACTGATGTCACTCTGGATAACCAGAGGCACTGATGGCCGTACTCTCATGTCCCCACCTGACCTCCCGCTGGCCTGGCAACCCTATCGTGCATTAAAAATAGGGTGTATTTATTGGTGTATTGCGATATGGGGAAGCTCAGTAGTGAGAAGAGTATGATTGTTTCAGACTAGATAGCTTATTGATTAGATGGTTGATGTAGTATCAAATGGGGGTCAAACAAAGATAGCTTACCATGGAAAGGTGTAACTAATACATAGGAGATAAAGAGTTAATGAAAAACTAAGGGAAAAAAATAGAGTAATAAATAATAAAAAATAAATAAATTTGACTTTAAACCCTGTTTTTCATACTGGAAATAAGTGCTTATAGAATACTAGTATGTCTTAATATTGCCAATATGACCGTATAGGTTATTTAGGGCAGTATTCTACTCCAAAGGAAAATTAAAAGATAAATTAGGATATCTGTGTATCTATTTTGGTAATATGGCTGATATCTCTTTCTGTTGCTGGAAAGGGAATAATGAATTGAAAAAGTGTGCATGTATTCTTGTTGATTTGGTATATGTGTATGAGACAGGATTATATTGTAAAAAACCAATAAATATATCATTTAAAAAAACCATAGTGTTTAAATAAGTAAAACATATAAAATTATAGGTGCCAGT
>NW_015160362.1:26544-27953 GCF_001447785.1 Gekko japonicus
AGCCACCCCGCTTTCAGCCCTCATTCAGCCAGGAGGAGGCAGGGGAAGAGGGAGGGTAAGTTGCTTCCTCCCCGCCTCTCCTCACCCCTGCCTCTCCTCACCCCCGCCTGCCTGGGGCCAGGGAGGGCCTTCGCGGGGCTTCCTTGCACTCCCACTGGCCTTGCAGGTCCACCGCCGGGCCCCTGATGTCAGGGGGTGTGGCATATGCTAATGAGTTATGCTAATGAGTTCCCCTAGCTCTTTTTCTACGAAATGACCCCTGGGCCGGGCCATGTGTGTCATAAAATGTAATGCCAGGTAGCGGAGATATAAACTTTATAAAGGACGCAAACACAAAGGGTGTGTGTTTTTTTTTACTTCAAATAAAAACATGCTTAAAACGTCGGCACTCTTGCAGTATTTTGTTTATTTCACAGTGTCTGATCACTGACACCTCTTGCTCTGAATAATTGCATCAAAATGTCTGTGCTGTTGCAGTCTCGAGTATGCTGCTCAGGTGTGTATCTGTAAGCTGCAAACGTACGATGACGCAGCAGCCGCAGAAGTGGAAGAAGAAGCGGGAGACAGCTAGTTCGACTGCGGGCCCCTCCAGTGGCCTGATCTGGCCCTCGGGCCGCGTGTTTGACACCCTTGCTTTAGGGAGTGGAGGGACCTCCTTGGGGTAATGCCATAGAGTTCACCTTCCAAAACAGCCGTTTTCTGCAGGGGAACTGATCTGTGTCGTCTGGAGATCAGTTGACATTCCAGATCTCCAGTCCCCGCCTGGAGGTTGGCAGCCCAGTGAATGAGGACCCACGTAGGATGTGTTTATTTTGTTTGTTGCCTAGCCTGTTAAAATTATATTGTTTTACTTGGCACGTTCAAGAAATTTCTTTACGCTGCTTTGGGACCCTTTGGGCTTTAACACAAGTCAGATTTCCTTAGCGGGACTGGGAGAATGTACTTGTAGTTGACTCTACCCATACTCTTTTTAAATGTCAAGAGTGCCTCAGTTCTCATCCTAGCTGTGACGTGATATCTGCAAAATAAGGAGACATTTAACTATTTGCTTTCCTATGCCTTTTAAAAAAAAAAATCAGGAGGTCCAGCATTGGGGCCAGGGCACCAGAAGCCCTCCCACTGTTGCCCCCCCCCCAAGCACCAAGAATACAGAGCATCCCTTGCCCCAGACCGAGAGTTCCTATCTATACTTTGTGGCTAATAGCCCCTGATGGACCTCTGCTCCATATGCTTATCCAATTCCCTCTTGAAGGCGCCCATGCTTGCAGCCACCACCACCACCTGTGGCAGTGAATTCCATGTGTTAATCACTCCTTGGGTGTAGTGGTTAAGTGCGCAGACTCTAATCTGGGGTTTGATTCCCCACTCCTCCACTTGCAGCTGCTGGATGACCTTGGGCAAGCCATAGT
>NW_015160362.1:28451-31559 GCF_001447785.1 Gekko japonicus
CCCCCCCCGAAACCACTCCTGAATCCTGATTATCTGCAAATATACTGTTGCGGCCAGGATGTAGTTGAGGGTTGTTTCCTCTTCACTTTCTATGGGGAGAAAAAGATACCAGCCTAGCCTTTATCCGAGCCATCGATAACACTCTCCCCTGTAGCGGAATAGGCCGCGCATCAGAGATCGTTCCTTCGTTTAGGATCGGGAGCCGTATGTTTCCCCATCTTTCATCCGCCAATCTGAGACTGAGCTCCAGAAGCACTCATCAATAATATTTTGCCTTGTTGGTGACGTTGCACAAGAGCTGGGGGGGGGGAGATTGTCTCCCTTAATTGTGCTATTCATCCTTGACAATGTCAGAGCTTACTTCTCCCCCACTCCCACGAAGCCAGCCCAGGGACAAGATGGATTGTGCCCAATCATAAGTTCTCATTACCAGACAGGAGAATCATATTTATTTGGGAATTACGGCTGGGCCTCATCTGTCTCTGGGGCCAGTTGATAAAGTAGCCATTTCATCTTCTTCTTTTCCTTCTGAAATGGCCTCCAGATCCGGAAGCAAGCCCCTGAGAAGGTGGCATGATGCGGCGAGAGAAAGCTTCTCTGATTAAATGGAATCCCCTGCTTCCCGGAAGAGGTTCCCTGTTCCCCAAGAAAATTAATTTGGGTTCCTCTGTTAGGACCTGTCCTGGGTTTCAAGTGAGGATGGAGCTTCCATCGCAAGGAAGGATCCACACACCAATCATGTGGCCTTAAGAGCCTCTGAAAACTCAAAGACGAGTCTCAGACCCATCACACCTCCAAACAGGTGACCCTCTCAAGGTAGAAAGCTCAAAACTGTCCAATCGGATCTCCAGAACCCCCACAGTTACCCTTGGATCTCAATATGAGGAGGAGGAAGAGGAGGAGGGGAGTGAGTGTTGGATTTATACCCCACCCTTCACCCAGAGTCTCAGAGCAACTTACAATCGCCTTCCCCCCCTCTACCCACAACAGACACCCTGTGAGGAAGGTGGGGCTGAGAGAACAGCTCTTGGAATGATCCAAGGCCACACCAGCAGCTGCAAGTGGAGGAGTGGGAATGAGTTCCCCTAGCTCTTTTTCTACGAAATGACCCCTGCTCCTAACCCCTACACCACACTGGCTCTCTAATGGTCTGATAAGCCAAGTAACTGCGGACTGAGAACTGGAACAAAGGGAGGAAAATCACAGGTGTTTGCCCACCTGGAACAGATAAATTGCACGTGTGCTTCCCTAATTTGGATCAGTGCCTTGCAGGAATGGGCAAAAGGGGAGTGGCTTAGCACTTCACATCCCCAGTCATTTTGTTATGTGAAACTAGGTTGCGCCTAGTTATCCGCTTTAGCAATTTGCGGAGTGTTTACACTGACAGCCTGCACGAGGCCATCCAGGAAGAGAAGAAGAAGAAGAGATTGGATGTATACCCCACCCTTCACTACCCAAAGGAGTCTCAGAGCGGCTTACAACCTCCTTTCCCTTCCCCTCCCTACAACAGACACCCTGTGAGGTAGAAGAAGAAGAAAAAGAGATTGGATTTATACCCCACCCTTCACTACCCAAAGGAGTCTCAGACCGGCTTACAAACTCCTTTCCCTTCTCCTCCCCACAACAGACACCCTGTGAGGTAAAAGAAGAAGGAAGAAGAAGAAGAAGAAATTGGATTTATACCCCACCCTTCACTACCTAAAGGAGTCTCAGAGCGGCTTACATACTCCTTTCCCTTCCCCTCCCCACAGAAGTTGGACAAGCATTCAGTACAGTTGCCAACCTCCAGTATGTCCTATGTCAGGGGGTGTGGCATATGCAAATAAGTTATGCTAATGAGCTCCTGCACCTCTTTTTCTACAAAATGACCCTTGGATAGCAGAGAATTTTACAATACATATAATTCCTGTACCTTACAGTGCATATAACACCCTACCTCACAGGGACTGATTTCACACTAGCCTTCGTCCCGGGCTCGCTCCTCCTTTCCCTCCGCTTCTTCTGGTCATACCTTCTTCCCCTGCCTATGAGGCATCAGATCATAGAAGCATAGAATTTTATGCCAATAAAGGGATTGTATTTGTAAAAAAGAATCATAGACTCATAAGATGTTAGAGTTGGAAGGGACCTTGAAGGCCATCTAGTCCAACCCCCTGCACTCTGCAGGAGCACAGCCAAAAGATAGCCCTACAACATACTCGAAAGATGGTCGTCTGGAGAAGTGGAAATGTATATGGGAAAGGTTTGCTTATTAGTAATACAATAATTGTTAAAAAAAATCTTAACATACTTGTAAAAATCCAAATAAAAAGATTTATGAAAAAAAGAAAAAAAAAAGAAAGATGGTCGCCCAGCCTCCGCTTGAAAACGTCCAATGAAGGAGCATCCAACACCTCCCGAGGCAGACTGTTCTACTGCTCAGCCACCCTTACAGTTAGGAAGTTTCTCCTGACATTTAGCCGGTATCGACGCCCTTGTCATTTCCACCAGTGTTCCCTCTAAGCTGAGTTAGGGTGCGCCAGCTCACAGTTCTTTAGCCTCCGGCTCACACATTTTTTGTCTCAGCTCCAGAGCAAGCTAATGTATGCAGTAGCCATATCGCTCGCTCACAACTTTAATGCCAGTAGCTCACAAAGTCGAATTTTTGCTCACGAGGCTCCACAGCTTAGAGAACATAAGAACATAAGAGAAGCCAATGTTGGATCAGGCCGATGGCCCATCCAGTCCAACAGTCTGTGTCACACAGTGGCCAAAAAATACCAGTTGCCATCAGAAGGTCCAGCAGTGGGGCCAGGACACTAGAGGGAGCATTGATTTCCACCCATTAGATCTAGTCCTTCTGTATGTTTCTGAATACCCCGTTTGGCACCCTCTTTCTGTGTGCACGCCTTTAATGGAAGGTGTTCAGCTAACTCCTGGTTACGGCTGCCTTTTACAGAGCCAGTTTGGTGTAGTGGTTAAGTGGCCGGACTCTAATCTGGGTGAGCCAGGTTTGATTCCCCACTCCTCCACTTGCACCTGGCTGGATGGCCTTGGACAAGCCATAGTTCTGATAAGAGGTGTTCTTGAAAAAGAGCAGTTTCTGTCAGAGCTCTCTCAGCCCCCCCC
>NW_015160362.1:32269-51572 GCF_001447785.1 Gekko japonicus
TCCCTACAAGGCCAGAATCCAGCTCTAGCCCAGATCCCCCACCCCCCACCACCACGTTATTATCTAATGCCTGGGAGTTGAGTTTGGCTTTGAAAAAGGATAAAATAGACTCTTTATCTGTTTGCACGAGGGTTACCTACTTCCAGGTGGTGGCTGGAGATCTCCTAGGATTACCAGTGATTCCTATGTTATGTATTAAGATGGCCGTGGCTACGCTAGCATGGCCATGCGGTCTGGCAGACCTACAAACCTTCGGTCCGAGAACAACAGCCACCTCGGATCCTAGCACGGACCAATAGGCTCGCCCGGATCCTGAAAGGGACCTATAGAACCTTGGGCCATGTAAATACAGTCTATCACGGGAATGGGGGGGGGGGGTTGGGCAATGTTCCTTCTAAGCTGTAGAGCCCTGTGAGCAAAAATCTACTTTGTGAGCTGCTGGCATTAAAGTTGTGAGTGAGCGATTTGGCTATTGCATAAATTAGTCTGCTCTGGAGCCATCCTTCCTGAGCTAAGACAAAGATCTGTGAGCTAGCTCACACTAACTCAGCTTAGAGGGAACACTGGTGTTGGGTGTGAGGGTGGACATGCATATAACCCGGCCTCTTATCTTTCGTTGTGATGCAGCCTAATAAACATGAGCTGATTTCACCATGCTGAGCCTCTTCTCTCAGCACTTTTCAGGCGACAGAGATCATTTCCCCTGGAGAAAATGGCTGCTTCAGAAGTTGGATTATAAGAACACAAGAGAAGACAATGCTGGATCAGGCCAATGGCCCATACAGCCCAACACTCTGTCACACGGTGGCCAAAAATACCAGGAGGTCCAGCAGTGGGGCCGGGACACTAGAAGACCTCCCACTGTTGCCCCCCCCCCCAAGCACCAAAAATACAGAGCATCCCTTGCCCCAGACCGAGAGTTCCTATCTGGACCTTGTGGCTAATAGCTACTGATAGACCTCTGTTCCATATGTTTATCCCGTTCCCTCTTGAAGCCGTCCATGCTTGTAGCCACCGCCACCTCCTGTGGCAGTGAATTCCGTGTGTTCATCACTCTTTGGGTGAAGAAGGACTTCTTTTTATCCGCTCTAACCTGATTGCTCAGCAATTTCATGGAGTGCCCACTTGAGTTCCTGTCTTGTGAGAAAGGGAGAAAAGTACTTCTATGGGAATAGGTCCCACTGAAGTCCCTCCTCTTCCCCAAACCCCGCCCTCCCCAGGCTCCACCTACAAAATCTCCAGGTGTTCCCGCACCCGGAGCTGACAACCCTAACAATTGCTGTTACAGCTTGGATAACCGCCAGCTTACCTATGCCCGAACCAGCTTCAGAATAGGGTCAGCGTATTGATCTGCCAGCTGTAAATAATCTTTTCGACAGTGTACTCATCTTAAGTGTCAAGTCTCCATTCAAGGGCAGTAAAATAGCATTTCCAAGTTCTCTAAAACACACAGTGGTGTTTAGGATGTGCACAGTCAAGGGGGGGGGGGAGACAAAAAGCTAGCCTAAGATGGTCTTAATTGGAAAAGCTGGAATCATTTAGCCTTGTTTTTTTTGGTGCAAGACCCTGTCAGCACTTGAGACAGAATCGTTGAAGCTGCAGGAGAGGCAAAGACCCAATTCACACTGCAAACCTGTTCCATAGACTTGGGTGCACAGATGTACCTTTCCCAGAAGGAGATGGATTTTCACAGTCTTTCAATGTTTGCCTTGAAATATACACTCGATGATGATGATGATAACCAGGGGTCATTTCCTACAGAAGCGCACAGGAGTGGAGCTCTGGCAGTAAAGAGCCCAGGGGGTGGGCACATGCAACAAGCCCCACCCCCTGCTCCCAGCAGCCCTCAGTCAGAACAAGAAGCATCCAGGTAAGTTGCAGAGCTTCCCCCCAGACTTTCCGGTCCAAAACAGTCCAGTGGCACCTTGAAGACCAAGTTTTATTCAGGTACAAGCTCTCCTTCCTCTGCGAGGACAGATCTGCATGTCCCCCCCCCCCCAATAGCTAGCAATCCAAATGAGTCCAGTGGAGCCTGGGTGGTGGGGGTTGCCTTCTGACACACTTCCGGTGATGTCAGGGGGTGTGGTATATGCAAATAAGTTATGCTAATGAGTTGTGCTAATGAGCTCCTGCACCTCTTTTTCTACGAAATGACCCCTGATGATAACACATAACAAAGCAGAAGAAGAAGAGGAGGAGGAGGAGGACATTGGATTTATACCCCACCACTCGGAGTCTCAGAGCGGCTCACAAACTCCTTTTCTTCCCCTCCCCACAACAGACACCCTGTGAGGTAGGTGGAGCTGAGAGAGCTCTGAGAGAACAGCTGTGCCAGACCTATAGCTTGCCCAAGGTCATCCAGCAGCTGCAAATGGAGGAGTGGGGAATCAAATCCTGTTCTCCCAGATTAGAGTCCGCACACTTAACCACTACACCAGGCATAAGAGGAACCCTGCTGGATCAGACCAAAGGCTCATCAAGTCCAGCATTCTGCTCACACAGCTGTATCTAGGAAGCCCACAAGAAGGGTGACTGCACTGGCTTCCTCCTGCTTATGTTCCCCGACAACTGATACAAAGAGGCAGACTGTGGCCTCCGGTACTGGAAGGACTAGACATCCATCATGACCAGTAGCCACTGATAGCCCTGTCCTCCATTATTTTGTCCTCTCCCCTTCTAAAGCCTTCCAGGTTGGTGGCCGTGACCACATCCTGTGGCAGAGAGTTCCACAATTTAACTATGTGTGGTGTGAAGTCCCCCCATACTCTGCATTGCTCAGGCCACACTTGGAGTCTTGTGTGCAGTTTGGGAGGTGTCACTTCAAAATGGATGTGGGCAGAATGGAGTAGGTGCAGAGGAGACAAGTGTTTCTCCAGCCGCTGCTTAAAGACTGCCAGGGAGAGGGAGCTCACCACCTCCCGAGGCAGCTGATTCCACTCTTGCACAACTCTGACTGTCAAAAGGTTTTCCTAATGTCCAGCCAGTGTCTTTCTGCCTGTAACGCTGCTGGGACTCAGCCCCCAAGAACTTTCCCAGCAACTTAAATCTCCAGCCTGCCCTTGTATCTGAGCACCTGAAAGCCGAAGTACTTTTCATCACATTGTGGCTGACAGTCTCCATGAACAAATTACAAGATATATATCAGAAGAAGAAGAAGAGGAGGAGGAGGAGATTGGATTTATACCCCACCCTTCAGTACCCAAGGGAGTCTCAGAGCGGCTTACAAACTCCTCTCCCTTCCCCTCCCCACAACAGACCCCCCCTTGAGGTAGGAGGGGCTGGGAGAGCTCTGACAGAAACTGCTCTTCTTTCAAGAACAGCTCTTATCAGAACTACAGCTTGCCCAAGGTCATCCAGCCAGGTGCAAGTGGAGGAGTGGGGGAATCAAACCCGGTTCTCCCAGATTAGAGTCCGCGCACTTAACCACTACACCAAACTGGCTTATAAATATTCAACACTTGTTAAAGATACTAATATCCATGTACTCTATCCATACGACAATTCCAAAATCAAATATGTATATATCCAATCCATAATCATTTGTATTCTCACGCAATATATTTAAAAGAATAAAGTGCCAAAAAATATTGTCCGTTCGTGGAATGGCAGTGCCAGTTTGGTGGAGTGGCTCTCTTTCTCTATTGAATTAATGAGTCGCCGAACAGAGGTCAGATCAAGACGTCCAGTCCGCGGTGGCTGAGTCCAAGAGCAAGTGAGTACAAGCCTGTCTTTGAAGTTCATACCCTTAAAGAAAAGGGGGTGGGACAAAATCTCTCCGCAATATCAGATGTCAAGCTTAGGGCCCCCTCTTGTGTCTGTATTCCATAAATGCATGTCAGGCTTCATTTTACAATCACTCTTAATTATTTGTTTGTTTTAAGCTGTTCTTGCTGGATTTGATTGAAAACTCTACTTTTCCCAGAATTCCGTAAGAACTGGTTTTAGTCAGGAGATAAAGAGAAGGTATTTTGGATTTATTTTTATTTTTTTTTTAAGTGATAGAGCTACACATTTGTGATTATTAATTAGAGCTACCAGCTCTGGGTTAGAGAAGAAGAGAAGAGAGAAGAGATTGGATTTATACCCTGCCCTTCACTTGGAGTCTCAGAGTGGCTTACAAACTCCTTTCCCTTCCCCTCCCCACAACAGGCATCCTCTGAGATATGTGGGGCTGAGAGAGCTCTCACAGAAACTGCTCTTTTTTTTCAAGAACAGCTGTGCCAGAACTGTGGCTTGCCCAAGGTCATCCAGCCAGGTGCAAGTGGAGGAGTGGGGAATCAAACCCGGTTCTCCCAGATTAGAGTCCGCGCACTTAACCACGACACCAAACTGGCTTATAAATATTCAACACTTGTTAAAGATACTAATATCCATGTACTCTATCCATACGACAATTCCAAAATCAAATATGTATATATCCAATCCATAATCATTTGTATTCTCACGCAATATATTTAAAAGAATAAAGTGCCAAAAAATATTGTCCGTTCGTGGAATGGCAGTGCCAGTTTGGTGGAGTGGCTCTCTTTCTCTATTGAATTAATGAGTCGCCGAACAGAGGTCAGATCAAGACGTCCAGTCCGCGGTGGCTGAGTCCAAGAGCAAGTGAGTACAAGCCTGTCTTTGAAGTTCATACCCTTAAAGAAAGGGGGGGGGGACAAAATCTCTCCACATTATCAGATGTCAAGCTTAGGGCCCCCTCTTGTGTCTGTATTCCTTAAATGCATGCCAGGCTTCATTTTACAAACACTCTTAATTGTTTGTTTGTTTTAGCTGTTCTTGCTGGATCTGATTGAATACTTTTCCCAGAATCCCATAAAAACTGGTTTTAGTCAGGAGATAAAGAGAAGGTATTTTGGATTTTTTTTAACAAAAAAAAAAATTGTGATAGAGCTACACATTTGTGATTATTGATTAGAGCTGCCAGCTCTGGGTTAGGAAGTTCCTGGTGATTTTGAGGGGTGGAGCCCGGGGAGGTGTCACTAGGAGTCTCAGTGCAGTTTACAATCTCCTTCCCTTCCTCTCTCCACAACAGAAACCCTGTGAGGTAGGTGTCGCGGTCCGCGCGGAATGCTGGCTGGCACGTTGGTGCCCAAAGGGAGATAGAGTACCCACAGAATACTGGAGTCAGGAACTTAGCTGCAACCACAGTGAATTTATTCACACCAAGCCACCACCTATATACAGTTCTGAGTGTCAGAGTGCTCCACTGCAAATGATACATGAGAAGGAAAAAGATCTCTGTACACTCTCTGTACATATATACAACTGCTGGCCAATCAGCACATAGCTGATGCAACCTCCTGCAATACACTTAGTGCCAGGCTGCACTGCCTCAAACCAGTTCTGGCCAGCCTCCTAGCAGTCACATGCTGTTACTAGCTGTCACTTCACTGACACTCTAGATCAAACTCATCTAGGCCAGCCTTACCATAATGAGTGAATCACGACAGTAGGTGGGGCTGAAAGAGCTGACAGAACAGCTCTGAGAGAACTGGGACTGTCCCAAGGTCACCCAGCGGGCTGCATGTGGAGGACTGGGGAATCAAACCCGGTTCTCTAGATCAGAGTCTGCCGCTCTTAACTACTACACCAAACCGAGGGCAGGGACCTTAGGAAGGTATAATGCCATGCAGTCCAGAGCCTCCAAAGCAGCCATTTTCCCCAGGGGAACTGATCTCATCTCCAACTCTCCCTCCCAGGGTTGTTGTCATGATAAGATGGGGTGGAGGGGGTGGAGAGAGAGACTGAGGTGAGCCACTTTGGGTCCCTGTGAAGAGATGCATTTTTCTTTGGATGTCTGAAGTGAGCAAAACCTTCACCTTGAGAGTAAAAAGGAACGTCTCTGCCTTGGTAGAAAGCAGAGGCCAGAGGAGAGAAGCCAGTTCAGTTGCTTTCCAGCCTTACCTCAGCCACTCTTTTAGAAACGCTAAGAGGTCTAGCGGGATGGCCACCTCCCCCTGCCCCCGCGAGACAAGTGATATCTTGCAGGGAGGAGAGATTTGTGAGGACTTAAGGTGCAAGAAAGACTTCAGGGGAAAAAAAATCCTGGAAAAAGCTACTTTGACCTGGTCTGACTCGGTCAGTGGAAGAAGAAAGAGACATGAGAGAAACTCCTGGGAAAAAGGAGGAGCCTGTCTTTTATGCTGATTCCATCAAGGTAGACAGAACTCTCACCTTGAAGTCTGCCAGAGGTGGCCACCCAAGCAGAGGCTTCAAGGTAATGGAAACCATTTTGAATCATAGAATCATAGAATGTTGGAGTTGAGAGGGACCTTGCAGGTCATCTAGTCCAACCCCCGGCACTCTGCAGGAGCATCGCCGAAAGATAGCCCTAAAACATACCCGAAAGATGGTCATCCATCCTCCGCTTGAAAACGTCCAGTGAAGGACCATCCACCACCTCTTGAGGCAGTATGTTCCACTGATCAACCACTCTTACGGTTGGGAAGTTTCTCCTGATATTTAGCCGGTAACGACTCCCTTGTCATTTCCACCCATTAGAGCTAGTCTTGCAATCCGGAGCAAGAGAGAATAGATCTGCTCCATCTTCAACATGACAGCCCTTCAAATATTTGAAGACTGCAATCATGTCCCCTCTGAGCCTTCTCTTTCCCAGGCTAAACCTACCCAACTCTTTCAGCCTTTCCTTATAAGACTTGGATTCCAACCCTCTCACCATCCCGGTTGCCTCTTTTGGACACGCTTGAGCTTGTCAACATCCTTCCTAAAATGTGGTGCCCAAAAATGGACACAGGACTCCAGGTGAGGCCTGACCATAGCAGAATAGAGCAGAACTACCACCTCCTGTGATCTGGACACAATGCTTCTGTTAATGCATCCTAAGATCCTAATGCAGCCTCCTGTTAATGTATCCTTTAGAACAACTGTAATATTTTAAGCTGAGGAGCCTGCCTTATACTAAGATACACTGTGACTAGGGCATGTACAGAGAGAGGGACAGAGGAACTGCATTTTACCCTTTTCATTTGGATCCCTTGCTCAGTCTGGTGCTGTGCTGAGAGTATGCTTGCTGACAAATTTGTTTTTAATAAATGTTCTACAACTTTTAATGCTGGTAGCAGTTCTCTGTACCGCATTAGATCTCCATCGCTCTGGGCATGCTATTTTAAAAAGGAGTGCCAGAAGAGGAAGAAGAGGGAGAGGGAGGAGGAGAAGAAGAGGAGGAGAAGAGGAGGAGGAGGAGATTAGATTCATACCCCAACCTTCAGTCAGAGTCTCAGAGCAGTTTACAATCTCCTTTCCCTTCCTCTCACCACAACATGTGAGGTAGGTGGGCCTGAGAGAGCTGTTTTAGAACTGCTCTTGAGGGAACAGCTGTGAGAGAACTTGTGACTGACCCAAGGTCACACCAGCAGCTGCATGTGGAGGAGTGGGGAAAATCAAACCCAGTTCTCCCAGATTAGAGTCCACATTCCTAACCACTACACCAAACTGGAGGAAGGGGAGGGACAGTCAGTTAGCAAGTAGCTACTCCCTCCATGGCTCTCAAGGCAGTAAGCTGTCTCCAGGGTAACCAGATAACCAAACGCCAGATAGCAGAAGAACAACAGTGCAGGGAAGGGAAGCTGGAATAGTGGGCAATTCCTACAAAGGCCAGGTGGTGGCAGTGGTTGAACAGAGAGGAAAGTGTTTCCAGGTGTTGGGGAAACGAGTTGGGTGGCACATGCCATGCGAAGATGTTGGGCAGCTACTGGTGCCCAGCCACCTTGGAGGGCACAGAGGAACAGGATCTACAGGCCAGAGCAGGATATTCTGCCACAGACCCCATTGGGGAGAAAAATGGGATACAGATATCTAAATGAATAAACACATTTCCCTGGCCTTGCTTCATGCGTTTTCAAAATGCTTTGTTACACCCAAGAGTCCTTCACGGAAGCACGATTCACATGTTACATATGGGGCTGGTTCATTGTGAGGTGAATCAGCCTGAGAAGCCCTTCCCCTCCCCCCTTCTTCTTTTGCAGATGGCTCAATAATTAGGGATTCCACTTTTATAAGAACATAAGAGAAGCCCATGTTGGATCAGGCCAATGGCCCATCCAGTCCAACAGAGTGTCACACAGTGGCCAAAAATAACAGGTGCCACCAGGAGGTCCACCAGTGGGGCCAGGACATTAGAATCCCTCCCACTGTTGCCCCCTCCCCAGGCACCAAGAAGACAGAGCATCCCTTGCCCCAGACCAAGAATTCCTATCTAGACCTTGTGACTAATAGCCACTGACGGATCTCTGCTCCATATGCTTATCCAATTCCCTCTTGAAGTTGTCCATGCTTGTAGCTCCCACCACCTCCTGTGGCAGTGAATTCCATGTGTTAATCACTCTTTGAAGAAGGAATTCTTTTATCTGTTCTAACCCGACTGCTCAGCAGTTTCATTGAGTGCCCACGAGTTCTTGTATTGTGAGAAAACCTCAATTTGTTGTTCCAAATGTGATGCGCTCTTCCCAGAAAATCAGGAGAGGAAGAGAAGAGCTTGGATTTATACCCCGCCCTTCACTACCCAAAGGTGTCTCAGAGAGGCTTACAAACTCCTTTCCCTCCCCCTCCCCACAACAGACACCCTGGGAGGCCGGTTGGGCTGAGAGAGCTCTGATAGAAACCTCTCTTTTTCAAGGATAGCTCTTGTCAGAACTACGGCTTGCCCAAGGTCATCCAGCAGGTGCAAGTGGAGGCCTGGGGAATTAAACCTGGTTCTCCCAGATTAGAGTCCGCGCACTTAACCACTACCCCAAACATAAGAACATAAGAGAAGCCAATGCTGGATCAGGCCAATGGCCCATGCAGTCCAACACTCTGTCACACAGTGGCCAAAAATACCATGGGCCATCAGGAGGTCCATCAGTGGGGCCAGGACACCAGAAGCCCTCCCACTGTTTCCCCCCAAGCACCAAGAATACAGAGCATCCCTTGCCCCAGACATAAGAACTTAAGAGAAGCCCATGTTGGATCAGGCCGATGGCCCATCCAGTCCAACACTCTGTCACACAGTGGCCAAAAACACCAGGGGCCATCAGGAGGTCCAGCAGTGAGGCCAGGACACTAGAAGCCCTCCCTCTGTTGCCCCCCCCCAAGCACCAAGAATACAGAGCATCACTTGCCCCAGACTGAGCGTTCCTATCTATACCTTGTGGCCAATAGCCACTGATGGACCCCTGCTCCATATGTTTATCCAGTTCCCTCTTGAATTCAATGCACTGTTTTATTCCTGGTTTGCAGTCCTGATTTCTAGAGAACTGCACTGTGGTTTGCTGTGAAAATGGAACCTTCCATTACTGAACCATGTGAGGGGGGAAGTGGGTACGGAGCCCATGAGGCAGAAGATTCCCCCAGGCTCATAAACATGACCATAGAGCTTGGTCTGATAGTTGCTTGTTGTAACTGATGTGTTCCTATTTTTAAGTCACCATAATCATGAGATTTGTTTGGATTTTGTTTGCTTGTTTAAACGTTTATACCCAACCTTCCCTGCCGTCAAACACTGATGCTTAGAAATGCAAGTTTCATTGGGAAGCAACACTCATACATATGATACTTTTCTCCTTGTGATCCTGTATTTAGAATTGCTGTTGGGCTACTCTGTACTGCTTTTCTAACAATCGCATCAGTCTATTCGCTTCTTTGAATTCCCAGCTTTCTCTTTTCAAAAAAAAAAAGGCTCTAGCCTTTTTCATTGTGAAGGTATAAAGGGAAATGTGCAACCCTTATACCTCTGCAAGGAAATGAACACGACACTTCCTTTTTAAAAATTATGTAAATTGGGGATTTAGAGAAGCTAGTGGGTCATGGCAATAGATGTTTAAAACATTACCGCACATTGGTACATTAGAAGTTGCTATTTAAAAAAAAAACACCTGAAAAAAGGTTTGATGCTGGAGCACAAAGGGCTGAAGAAAGGAAAGTGTAAGAGGGAATTGCCATGTGAACCAGCCACAGGCAGTTACATCAGTCACAAATTGTAATGTATCCATCTCAGATCGCGTGTGCGGCCATTTCACCACGCGGTCAGGCGAAGCGACCGAGCGTTGCTCTCAGTAACAATCGGACAAGCAGATCCTAGCCGGCACCTATCGGCAGGCTAGGCTCCTGGCCGAGAGCCTACGGAACTCTCGGCCACTGTAAATAGCCAATCACGTGTGTGTGGGTGTGTTTGGGGAGCAGGGTTTGTGCACATATAAACCAGCCTGTGAGCTGGGTACTCTCGTATTGTTCTGAGATGATCTAAAGTATGAGAGCTGAAATCACTAGTAAGTCTCAGTACTTTTCACAAATCATATAAATCAGTTATAAACAAACATTTTTTAAAAAAAAAAATCCACACACTGCATGTTCATCTAAATTGCAACAGTAATGGCTGCCAATCTGTTTGGATTGTCTGTGGTTTGGCACAGTTTTTTTGGAGGGGAAGCAAACATCTGAGTTATTCCAAAAGGCTTGGCGATCGGCTCGTGCCTGATAGCTGCAGTTGAAAAAGTTCCACAGTCAAGCATGTTTGATGTGACACTGGTTGCTTCCCTACCTAGTAAAAAAAGCCTTTCACTTTCACCCTCGGAAAGCAGAGCAACGACGTTATTTTAGGGCTGCAACAATCCTAAGCAGGTCGACTGAGCACCCTAGTCTGTGACATATAGGTAGGATTCCTGGGTGGCTAGAGATATCCCAGAATTGTCGCTTACCTCCAGACAGAAATCAGTTTCCCTGGAGAAAAGGGCTGCTTTGGAGGGTGGACCCTGTGGGATTATATCCCATTGACATCCTTCCAGTTTGGTGTAGTGGTTAAGTGTGCGGACTCTAATCTGGGAGAACTGGGTTTGATTCCCCACTCCTCCACGTGCACCTGCTGATGTGACCTTGGGTCAGTCACAAGCTCTGGCACAGCTGTCCTTGAAAAAGAGCAGTTTCTCTCAGAGTTCTCTCAGCCCCACCAACCTCACAGCGTGTCTGTTGCGGGGAGGGGAAGGGAAAGGAGTTTGTAAGACGCTCTGAGACTCCAAGTGAAGGGCAGGGTATAAATCCAATCTCTTCTTCTTCTTCTTCTTCTTCTTCTTCTTCTTCTTCTTCTTCTTCTTCTTCTTCTTCTTCTTCTTCTTCTTCTTCTTCTTCTTCCTCTCCACAAACCCCACCCTGCACAGGCTCCACCCCCAAAATCTCCAGGTACAAAGTTGTCAACCTCCAGATAAAATGTTCTTTGAAGGACGCTGTTAGTCATTTAATCAGTAAGATCGATCATTTACAGATTCTTCATCAGTTGAAAGAGGTTGATCTATTGAGTGGTAGAATCACTGCTAATTATTTCCAGTGAACGTGTGAAACAGAGCTGCCAAGCAGTGCCTGACAACTAGCAGGAGGGTTTTGGGGGGGGGGGCACAGCATTATGGAATAAAATTTTAAAAGCTTTGTGTACTTACTGGAAATTGATACAGGAACTGGAAACAGTGTCCCTAGGAATCACTGGAAACTCTATGGTAAAACCACAGCGTTTCTGGCGATCCCTAGAGCCACCCAGGAAGTTAGCTCTAGGAGTTACCAGAAACTCCGGGGTAAAAGCAGAACGTTTCCTGCAATTCCTAGAGCTACCCTTTGTTACTTCCTGTAGGGCTCTTTTTGTAGCAGGTACTCATTTGCATATTAAGCGATACACCGCTAATGTAGCCAATCCTCTAAGAGCTTACAGTAGCTCCTGTAAGAAGAGCTCTGTAAGCTCTTGGAGGATTGGCTACATTAGAGGGTGTGGCCTAATATGCAAATGAGTTCCTGCTACAAAAAGAGCCCTGGAACATCCGAATAAGTACATGAGGCTGCTTTTTTCCCCTTTTCTTAATTTTTTCTCCTGCTGCCAGTCAGAGAGGTGGCAGGCAATGAGACCTGGGGGTGGGAGATTCCCCACCTCCACCAGGGTCCAGGCTGCCCTAAGTGCTAGAAATCCATGCTTCACCTAGAGAAGAGGAGTTCCTTTCTTCCAAAATTGGGGGGTTGGATCCAGCCAGTCTTTCACTCCCCCTCCCTCCATTCCACACCACTTTTATGCAAGCAGCCTCCATGATCCCCAGCGTAGCCATTTTAGTGGTCAAAGAGAACCCCTTTCTCTCTTTTTCGCCAGCAGAAAAAGCTGGCGGGATCCGACCCAATGCCATCTGTGAGACATGGGCCCAAAGGCCCAAAGGAAGACAGTTTTGCTTATCCAGAGCTGCCTTTTAGCCTCATGCACCGATCAAACTGATTCATGAATCAAAATGCATACAAAATGCATACATTGACTACCCCAACATCGACTGGTTATTCCAGGCCCCAGGGAGGCCACGCTCGTGGCTACTAGAGCCAGGGCTTTCTCAGTGGTGGCTCCTTACTGGTGGAATCAGCTCCCGGAGTAGATCAGGGCCCTGCGGGATCTTGTGCAGTTCCACAGGGCTTGCAAGATGGAGCTCTTCCACCAGGCCTTCCATTAGGAGCCGCCCACCACTATCATCAACGACCACTATTAATATCTGCTGTGGAGGCTGGCTGCAGTGAGATCGAGCCAAGCCGCCTAGGAGCCTGTCATTGCCTGAGCCTGCATTGACATGTTACGCCATCTTGGTTCATAATCACTGAGTGCACTTTAATCGGAAATCGTTGATTGTTTAAATGTTTTAACAGTGTTAAATGTTTTACGTTTTAAGTGTATTGACTGTATAGGAACTTTGGCACACTGTGCCAGGCGATAAGAGCCGCCCTGAGCCCACTTGCGGAGAGAGCGGGTTATAAATACAACGAATAAATAAAAATAAATAAATAAACACCCCGCCTTTACTCCACAGGCCGCCCATTTGCTTAAACTTTGACTCACCTTGAAAGCGTTAACTTCTCGGCTCCCCTTTCCGAGAGGCAGGAAAGCACTTTTCAGATGGCTGATGGATGGCCCGTGGGATGAAAAGAGCTTTTCCCAGGTCCTCTTAGATGCCACAGGCCCCCACTGACTCATCTGGGCATCCTGCCGAAACCCTTTATTGCTGCGCCACTCCAGTAGCGTTCCCAAGGGAGGAAGAGATCCATCAGCCCCTTATCGATCTCGATGCTGTCAGCATAATTTCCTCCTATTGATTTTTCCTTCTGTGTGCCAGCCCCACCGTTGCTAGACTTAAAGCTCCGCTGGCCCATTCGAGGGAGTGACAACGCTGGGAAAGGCCACGAGGTCACGAGGCAAATCACATGTGCGGAGAGGAGGGAGAAGAGGTGTCCTGTCCAGCGCTGGCTGTGCTAAGCCGACGCCTCTAGGTGTGATTCAACCACGACATGAAAGAGCCTAAATCATCTTTATTTCACTTCACACGCAGTCAGACAATATTTACTCACATCAGCTGATATCTGAGTGGAAGGTTACATCTTGTGATCTAGGTCAGTTCTATAGCCCCGGTGAGAAAGAGATGGGCTCCCCTCTCCTTGCCGTAAGGGTTGATGAACAAAGAAAAACGGAAAAGACCCATAAAGTCAGGAAATTGCTCTTAATGAGCCAGTCAGAGGAAAGCTTCTGGGACCCTTAACTGCAAACCACAATTCCCAGAAGCAACAAGTCTTAAAGATGCAGCGCAGTTTTACTAAACTACTGATAAAGCTGACTGGGGACAGCACAAGAAGCTACCGGGACGGAGTGACGTTTTGGGGAAATCTTGCTTCTTTTCTTCAGCGGCACGCCAGACGACGAAAAGCAAGGCTCATGGCCAAGTTCAGCTGTATGGAGAGAGGGGAAGTTCTCCTGGGCAGGTCTACTTAGACGTAAGCCCCACGTTAGTCATCAGAAGTCACCTAACGCCATGGTGGCAGTGGCAATTTCAAGTTATTTTCCTCCCGCTGACCGCCGGGGCTCTTCTGACCTCCCAGGATTAGGTTGTCCATCTCCAGATGTTGTGCATATAACAACACAGTCAAAAACTGTGACCCTGTGCCCAAAAATACTTGACACTGGATTCAAAACATTCTTAGATTAACAGTGCGTTACTCTAAAGAACCATTCCGATCCATTCCAAAGACACCAATGCAAATGGCCCAATACAGTTCAACAAATCCCTAACAGTTAATAAATGTCCACAAAACTCAGAGGAGTAACAGCTGATAGATGTCCGCAAAACACAGTTGCTAAGAGGTGTGGCGATGGACCGCCCAGGTTCCCATCCGTTTCCTTTCAGGACTTCGTCAGGCCACCTCCAGTGATGGAGCACCAAGCTCTCCATATTTCTCTTGACTGTATACAGCAGTCTATATCTATTCCAACCGACTTGAATAAATTTGGTAGCTGTATTTTGAAAATCACCAGATGCTCCAGACACAGGAGTCCTAGTGCCTTCTC
Organism: Gekko japonicus; assembly: GCF_001447785.1. Taxonomy (NCBI): domain Eukaryota; kingdom Metazoa; phylum Chordata; class Lepidosauria; order Squamata; family Gekkonidae; genus Gekko; species Gekko japonicus. Next base: position 46,614 of record NW_015160362.1, read on the forward strand.
AGGATTGGCCCTCCAATAGAGGACAAGTTGACAGCCACTGAGAGAGAATGGTGGCTACCAATGCTCCCTCTAAGCCGTGGAGTCTTGTGAGCAGAAATTGTACTTCGTGAGCTACTGGCATTAAAGTTGTGAGCGAGCGATTTGGCTACGGCATCAATTAGTTTGCTCTGGAGCCCTCCTTCCTGAGCGAAGGCAAAAATGTGTGAGCCAGAGGCTAAAAAATTGTGAGCTAGCTCACACTAAATCAGCTTAGAGGGAACGCTGGTGGCTACGAGTTTTGCTATGCAGAGGCAGGCAATGGCAACCCATCTGTGCCCTGATGTCGATGGCCAAGGCTTTCCTGATCTTGTCAGATCTTGGAAGCTAAACAGGGTTATCCCGGGTTAGTGCCTGGATGGGAGACAACCAAGAAAGTCCAGGGCTGCTACACAGAGGCAAGCAATGGCAAACCACTCCTGACTGTCTCTTGCCTTAAAAACCCTACAAGTTTGTCATAAGTTAGCTGTGACTTGAAGGCACTTTCCACCACCACATGTCACAGGGAAAGATCAGTAATTAGGGATGGGCACAAACCGAACCATGAAGCAAAATTCATTTGGTTCATGAACCAAAGTTTGTGACGGGTCTACCATCATGAACTTCCAAGAACTTTTAAAAGCAGTTTGTGACAGTTCGTAGAGGTTCGTGAATAGAGCAGGATGCATGGGTTTAAAGGGACTCCAGGGCCTGCTTTCTGCTCCTTGCCAAAGCCACAAAAATAGCTGAGTGGCGGGGACCAGGCTGCCGTTTTGAACAGTTTTGAGCACAAAAAAGCTGAGTGGTAGGGAGCAGGCTGCTCCCCATCTCTCAGCTGTTTTTCAGGCTTCCTGTAAACCCTGATGAAAGGGACTGCAGCCCCTTTCAACTGGGTTTACGGGGCCATCAGTCGGTTCGGTTCATGAACGAACCTCCCAGATCAGTTCAGTTTGTGGTTCGGCTCTGAACTGACACAAACCACATTTTTCCAGTTTGTGCCCATCCCTATCAGTGACGGTGGACCAACTGTGCCTCAAGGAAGCTTGCCCCCCCCATTGTAGATCTCCTCATTGAAGTGCCATTGATCCGTTCGAAGAAACACCAGGGCACCCTGGGATACGGCCTGAAAGCCTCTGCCATAATCCATGAGCATTATGCATTCATTGTTCATTTAAACCGAGGAAATTAACTGCCTGGAGCAGGGCTTATACGATAAGTTATAACGGCGTTTGTTTGCAATCTGCTGGCATTCAGCATGTAGCCCAATATGGCTTTAACATTACAACCGATAAGGCAGAGCTCCCGGTGGGCACTGATAGGAATCGCTAGATTCGTTTTCTTTCCGCCACCTAATCAGGATTTGGCAGCTGGGTAGAAATGTCTGTGCAGTCGGACATAAATGCGCGCAAGAGAGCAGAGCGACTCTTTGGTTCATTCCCAGGGAGGCGTGGGACTCGCTGGGCCCACCGTTGCTGCGGCAACCGACCCTGACAAGCTATCAGGCAAGTTAATTTTAGGAAATCAACTGCTCTGGAAAGGTGTTAAATAAACACTCGGAGAGTGTCTTAAAATTATATCAAACTTTTGCTTCTATTTTTTAAAAATAAAAATTGCCTGGTTGACACAAAACTCACTCAAACTACTGTTCGGCTGGGAGGATGGGAGAGCATATGAGTGGAGTCGTGGAATGGTACGGTTGCCAACGCTGGGTTGGAAAATACCCGGAGATTTGGGGGTGCAGCCTAGAGTGGGCAGAGTTTGGGAGGGGGGGGCATATTGTTGTTGTTGTTGTTGTTGTTGTTGCTGCTGCTGCTGTTGTTGCTGTTGCTGCTGCTGTTATATTTGTACCCCACCCTCCCCACCTAGGCAGGCTCCAGGCGGCTCACATAGAAATAGCAACAGATAAAACAACAATTTAAATGTCAGCATAAAATATCAATCAATGGTGCGACCTCATTTGGAATACTGTGTGCAGTTCTGGTCTCCACACCTTAAAAAGGATATTATAGCTTTGGGAAAAGTGCAGGAAAGGGCAACTCGAATGATAAAAGGATTGGAAAACTTTCCCTATGAGGAAAGGTTAAAGCACTTGGGGCTCTTTAGCTTGGAGAAACGACGCCTGAGGGGTGACATGATCGAGGTTTATAAGATTATGCATGGGATAGAGCAGGTAGAGAGAGAGGTACTTTTCTCCTTTTCTCACAATACAAGAACTCGTGGGCACTCCATGAAATTGCTGAGCGGTCGGGTTAGAACGGATAAAAGGAAGTACTTCTTCACCCAAAGAGTGATTAACACATGGAATTCACTGCCACAGGAGGTGGTGGTGGCTACAAGCATGGATGGCTTCAAGAAGGAATTAGATAAACATACAGAGCAGAGGTCCATCCATGGCTGTTAGCCACAAGGTATAGATAGGAACTCTCAGGCTGGGTCAAGTGATGCCCACTGTATTCTTGCTGGTTGTGGGGGGGGGCAACAGTGGGAGGGCTTCTGGTGCCCTGGCCCCACTGATGGACCTCCTGATGGCATCTGGCATTTCTGGCCATTGTGTGACAGAGTGTTGGACTGGATGGGCCATTGGCCTCCCCACAGCAGACACCCTGTGAGGTAGGTGGGGCTGAGAGAGCTCTCTCAGGAACTGCTCTTTCAAGAACAGTTTTGACAGAACTATGGCTTGCCCAAGGTCATCCAGCAGCTGCAAGTGGAGGGAATCAAATTATTTGATGTAACCCACCCTGAGCCTGCTATGTGGGGGAGGGTGGGACAAAAGTCAAATAAAATAAATAAAGAAATGAATCCCAGTTCTCCCAGATTAGAGTCCACACACTTAACCACTACACCAAACTGGAAGGGAAGGAGATGGAGCTCAGATGGTCCCTGGCCACATAGGTGAGGCCAGTCTGAACTAGTCTTGTCCCTCATGGTGTCCCGAGGGCAGAGCCCGTTCCTCTCTACATGAACCAGGCCAGGCCTCCTTTCCTGTGCTTTGTCGGGCAAGGGACACTGGTTTGTGGCAGGTGGCACCCACCCCATACTTGGGGACAGGGTGGTCTGGACAGGGGGAAGCACCCCAATCAGCCCACTGAGATTTTTTTCCTGGTGGCCTTAATGGCCAGTCTACTCCCGCTATGACATCAAAACGGAGCCAGCCAGCCGTATCGCTAGCCATCGTTTGTGTCCAAATCAGATTCAGTACCTGTCCGCGTGAATCAGTTTACAAACATGTAACGATCTATTCCTATCAACAAAACAAACAGTTGTCACAGAGATGGGAGAAGATAAGAATCCCACTACTGAGCCACCAAACCACGGTTGGCCCTGGTTGGTCCTGGGATGGGAGACCACCAAGGACGTCCAGGTTTGCTACACAGAGGCAGGCAATGGCAAATCACCTCTGAACATCTCTTGTTGTGAAAACCCTACGGGATCTGTCACGGTTCAGGTGGGGTGTCACATGATACTGCCACCACTCTGGTTTTAGGATGCCTTGAGAAGGCCCAGAGCACCTTCCCAAGACCTTCAGATCTCCCTTCTTTGGCCGAATAATAGGTGTGAGGACCAGGCAGAGTAAACAACAAATAGAAGGTTTATTTTACAGGAGGTCAGTCAAATATAAGTAGGGTTGCCAACCCCCCCGGTAGGGCGGAATTCCCCCCGCCCCGGAGGCCCGTTACCCGACGCCAGGGAATCGGGGCCCGGGGGGAACTCTGCCCCGGCGTGCGCATCACCCGGAAGTGACGTCGCACGCTGGGGGCGGGGCCACGCCATTTGAGGGCGCATCCACAAGAGGCTCCCAGACTGGCTGGGCGCTCTCCCGCCGCTCCATTTTGAGGATTTGGCAACCCTAAATATAAGAAACAAACAAGGTGCAAGAACAATATCAGTAAGGGGGTGAAAAGAAACCAAATGCCCTAACGAGTCTAAACTTACTGTCCCTGGCTCACTGTCTCAAGTGGGCCTCAGTCAGCTCACTAGGGTTGCCAAGTGCGATCTTCGCCGCAGCGGAGTTTTCCCTCAGATGACCGTGGCTCCGCCCCCAGCGTGCCCCGCGTGGTCGTGTCACTTCTGGATGACGTGCACGTCGGGGTGGGGTTCCCCCGGGGCCTGATCCGCCAGTAGCGGAGAACGGGCCTCTGGGGCGGGGGTTCCCCCGCCCCCCCGGGGGGACTTGGCAAGCCTACAGCTCACCCTTCCTCTCAGGATGAGGGTCTCTTCCCTACAGCAGCCTTCCTTCTGACTCTGCTCTCTTGGAAGAAAACAACAGCTCTTCTTCTGTACCAGCTCTTTTATTATAAGTCCCCTTTCTCTGTGATTGGCTAAAATCAGCACTAAAACCTCTCAGGGGCTTCTGGGAGTTGTAGGCCTGGCCTCCTCCCACTGCTACACAGACTCCCTGGGCCTTCTAGGCCTTGCTTGCACAGCCCAGATCATGACAGGATCACTGTAAATTGGCTGCAAGTGGGCAGCACTTTCCACCACTGCCCACACCCCTAGTGCTGAACAACTGCGTGGACATTTCACAGCTCAGAGGCCTTGCCTCTGATCCTCATCCACCCTTACTTCAGAAGGGCAGAGCCGGGCCTCTCAGATCCTGGCCGATTTATTCATCCATTGATACTGCAACAGCAATCATATTCTCTTGAACTAGACCCCCACCCCCTTCATGCAAATTCTCTATTGTCGTGGCTCTCGTTTTTTCTATCGGACGTCTCTCAAACAACCTCCATAATCTACGGCACTCAGAAATGAGTACCCAGTTTTAGCTGCCACAACACTTTGACATTTCCCTTCCCATTTGGTCTCCCGTTTCAAGCTCCAAATCTGTAAGGGTTTTCTTTTTTAAAAATCTCCTTAAAATACGTTTTTTTTAAAAAAAAAAATGGCAAGTGTATGTTTCACTCTTGTTGGAATAATGGCTTGAAACCCCCCCCCCCCGAGGTT